>NC_071391.1:120346376-120646376 GCF_022682495.2 Desmodus rotundus
GTGTTTGCCCGGAGCCTTGTTTTTTTGCAAACTTACTCCACATCAGGCTGAGAATCTTGAAATTGTGATCTCTTACCACTTACTGATTATAGGATTAGCAGAAACCCAGGCTTCTGCAACAGAGAAGCCTATTCCCTACAGACTTGAGCACCTAAGAAACAAACCCTCAACAAGTACATACCCAGCAAGAGTAGAGAGATACCTCCTGCTAGTTCCGATGGTTTAGTTACAGAGGGTAGTATGTGGGCACGCTGGGTTCTAAGATTGGCCTGAGGGCTCCGCTAATGCCTTGTAAATAGAAGCAGCTGTGTGGATTAGCCTCCTGCAGTGTGGGAAGTTGAGCCTTGGTGGAACTGTTTGGGCAGCAATAACCCTTTAGTTGTCAACAAACTGCTCAATGCTATGCTCTAGGAAAATGCTGAAATGTATATAAAGGGTTGCGCTGATGTGTACCAAAGGCTGCCCCCCATTCAGAGGAGTATAAAGACTGTCTGGATTTTAAGTTGCTGCTGTGGTTAATCCGTGAATTTGGGTTTACTTGCTGAGTGCTTACCTTCATGCATGTGGGGAAACACACACATCTCACTTAGTCTTCATCTTCCCAGCAAACGGCTAGAGTGGGTATTGTTTTCTCTGTTTTTAAGGTGAAGAAACCAAGGCTCAGAATTTCAGGGACGCTTATGAGATCTAAAACACTTTCCACTACTTCACTGCAATTACCTGACTCACTGATTCCAGCGAGGAAAATCTATGGTTTGTCCAGCAAAAATCCATTCTGATAACCTCTAGGTTTATTGGGCTGTCTTATGAAACGTGTACCTGGGAAATAACCGCCCTCCTTGAAATAACCCTCTGCATATGGTGTCATATAGAAATTACTGAATGCTTTTTTGGGGAAATGAATGGATTGTCTTACTTCCTTTCTTCTTCCTCAAGAGTCTGATTTTCCTTTCATCTTTGCGAAAATTCTCTCTTAGTGGTTTATATTGGCCCTGCTGGATGGGATTCTCTCATTTGGGTGGCAAGTATCCAGCTCTCTGTGCAGCAAATGGGAAGGACTCTAGACCTTAAGCAACTGTGACCCCCTCCTCTGTGAGTGCTTTCCTGGTCTCAGGATCACTTGAAGGAACTTTGTTCTGATCACGGGTTTTGTGAGTGGGTTTGCTGGCAAAGTGGTGATAGAAGCCGAGAACCTAAGACTCTAATTACGGCCTTAGTTTGCACAGTACAAAGTGACTGCAGTTCCTCAGGACACCCCTCGTCTGCCTGCCTGTCCCCTCCTCCCTGCCAGGACTTCCTTTCAATGAGACCCCAGTAAATAGGGTCCTCCACTGCGAGCAAAGGGGCTTTGATGAGTTACGTGTCCTTGGGCACATCACAGAGATGCTCCTTGTGCTTCCATGTCTTGTCCTGGCAACTGAGACTGGCCTTCATTACCTTTCTCTTTCTGTTGTTAAAATGATAATTGGAATTTTTAAGAGCACTATGACCTTATATGTAGTGATCAGTTTGCAGAGGGAGGATTAGCTCATTAGTGGAATTCAGATGGAGCATCTCCATTCCCTCACTGCTCACAGACACTCCTTTTTTGTAGAGAGTAGGCTGGCTAAGGCGGGTGTGACAATCAAGTTTGTCTGTCTGCCAGTGGCTTTTTAGTCTTTCACAAATAATAACCCTGCACCAAGCTGTTGTGATGCTTTTCTCCAACATAAACCACCCTAAAAAGATCTCTTTCTCTCTCATTGCCAGTTAAGTCTTTGGCCTGTTTTCTTTACTTGGTTAAGGCATAGTCCAAATGCTATTAAGTTGATAGATCTTCACTCCAAAGATATTTCAGGTCAGTACTTTATACCACAAGCCTAGGCTGAACCCCTAACCTGGGCCCATATCTGTAGTAAATCTTCAAAGGGAGTGGAGAGGTTAAAAGAGGGAGTTTATTTATACCATTCATTTGTTAAGTGAATATTTATTGATTGTTTCTGTGTCAGGCATTGGAAATGTAGCCAAACAGACCTCATGGAACTTCCAAGGAGCTAGAGATAGTGGTCAAATAAAACAAATGATCAAACATGATAATTTCAGATCCTGATATGGGCTATGAGGACAGTGAAGTTGGGTGATACAGTCAAGCGTGGCTGGGTGTTGAGAAACTCTGAGGAGGTGATCTGTGAGCTGAGACCTTAGTGACGAGAAAGTCCAGATGTGGAGGGAGAGCCTTCCACCCAGAGAAACAGCTCATGCGCAGACTCTGAGGCAGGGACAAAGCACCAAGAACAGAATTAAGCCTGTTTCTTAAAGGCATTAAACTCCGGGAGGCACATGTGTGACAAGATGGAAAGGGGTCTGACCTTGGAATGAGAACCCCGGGCTGGGCTGAATCCTCACTTCCGTTTTCCCATCTCACAATGGGTTCGTGAGTACCTACTGCACAGAGTTGTGGTGAAGCTTGTGTGAGCACAAAACAAGTATTCACCGGGGCAGGGCCACTCAGCTCCATGCAATGCCTTTGAGTTTTGGCCCAGGAAAGCTTGGGTCTTTGCTTCGCCTAATGCTGAAGCATCACATCATCAAGAAGCCCAGAGGTCCTTAGGTAACATCAAGGGAATAAAAGCTCGGGTACTAGTTCCACAAATGCCGACTCCAAACGAAAAATCAGAGTGATGCTGTATGCTCCAGCAAGAACCTTAGATTCTAAAACAGCCTCTCTGTGACCTTGGATGAAACTGTCTCCTTCTCTGGTCTCAGATTCTTGTTTACCAAAAACTGGAGAGATTGGAGTGGCTGATCTGTAAGCTCCTTTTCAGCTATGTGCTGGGATTCTGGTCGAATATGCTCTCACAGGACTTCAGACACAACACCCAGCCAGACATGACCAGGCACAGGCAAAGCAAAAGAGAGGCGGGGGCTGGGGAGTGTGTGCCAAAACCTTTTGGTTCAGGCAAGTGGCTTTTGATTGCAGGGATCGAAATGACAAGGTTTATAGAGAAAACAGGCCGTGAGGGGTAGGAATTAGTGCTGGAAGTCACTTTTGTAAGGTTTTGCTCTGCCTCTGGGGTGCAGGTGTATGTGTGAGTGCATGCGTGTGCGTGTGTGTTGCTCATGTTTTCTCTTCTTTCCGCCTCTTAGGATTACGCTGAAATGTTTCCCCTGCTACAAACCGTGTACAAAGGCTCCCTCCTGGGGGTGAAAAGCCCCCCACATCTGGTGCATCGATTAGTTAGCGACAACTAAAACTGTGTTCACAACGCAAACTGTATTCATGTCGCAGCAGCCTTGCCAACAAAACAGCTCCTGGGTCCAGTGATGGTGTATTATTTGCAGAGCTGAGCTGCTGCCTCTTAGGACAAAAGCCGTGTCACACATGTGACTTCAGGCTTAAATGAAAGAGTGCTGAATCATTCTGGAGCCTTCCAAAACAGTGTTTTCCTCAAGACTTTGTAATAAGCAATTTCAGAGAAAAGCAGCCCAACAAGCCAATATTCTTTTCATTAATACCAGCTAAAGCATATCCAGGGGCCAGAAAATAATTGCTTCTTTCTCCTGCACTCTGTCTTCCCTCCCCTGTGTAGCTGGCTTGCCGC
Organism: Desmodus rotundus; assembly: GCF_022682495.2. NCBI lineage: Eukaryota > Metazoa > Chordata > Mammalia > Chiroptera > Phyllostomidae > Desmodus > Desmodus rotundus. The sequence continues at coordinate 120,349,958 of NC_071391.1, forward strand.
GCTGTGACACGGGGGGATGGAGCTACCTGATTCAGCACTGTATTCTGTGATCGCTGACGTGTTTCAGTTGACAGACACCTTTGATTTGCACCGCCTCCCTACCAATATGGCCCAAGTATAGTTCCCACACGCAGTTTTCTCTCTGGAACTTCCTGTCGTCCTTTTTCTCACTCATGCCCTTGGCTTTTCCTTCTTCTCAGTGAGGATCATGATTATTAGCTAAATAACAGTAAAATTCCACTAGAAAAATTGACAGTGCCATTTAAAATGTTGATTTGCACATGTCAACATAAATGTTTTATGTATACAAATCCATACATATGTGTCTCTGCATGTCCTGTGTATATGTGTTTATTATACATGAATTATATATCTCTGAAACTTGGCATATGTGTGAGGGTATGTATGTATTTATATAGATTTTTTCCTACATCAGGCATGACAGTATGACATAGTGAAAAAATGCTTTTTAATACTTTACATTTAGATTGAAAAACACTGGTTCACACATAAATTCATTCATTCTTTTCAACAAATACTTATCATCGCCAAACACTATCTTAGGTACTAGAGAAATAGTGGTGAAGAGGACAGATTTGCAGTTACTTAAAAAAAAAAAGGATTTTAATTTCAACTCTTCCTACTTCTAAAAAGACATGAGCAGATCTGTACCTAGTATAATAGAACACAAAATACTTTAAGATAAAATTGAACAAAAAAAGTCTGAAGAAAGTAGAAATAAAGAATGTTTTCAGGCACTTGAGCCAAGTAAATTTTGAACATTTGGACAAAAAAAGATTGACTAAACTCCCTGATGGCCAAAGCAAATAAGAAAACATTGAATTACATAGTTATTCTTTTCTAATTGCAGAACTGATAAAAATTAATTTTCTGGGAAAACAAAACTTTAAACTAAAGTGGAAATTTATTTTCAAAAAGGATAGTGTGTAACACCATGAATAATTAACTCCAAGGAAAGAGAAAATAATTCTCAAATATACTTTGAAGGTAAAAATTAAAATTATAACTACATTATAATCCAATGAGGGCAGTTTTGAAGTTGAAACCGATAAATTATAAAAAGCTATGCTTTCTGGTATCTAATTCAAGGTGAGGAAGAGCAGTTACTGTATTTAGTTAGTGTGACCATTGGACAGTGTGTCCTAAGTATTAGATGATAAACGAGCCTTGGCCAAACTACCCAATTTGTCTGACTTGTGCTCCAAGGCAGATATTCATTTGATTGAAGTCAGAGCCCTAGATTTCAAACAACAGGACCAAGGAAAGCACGTTGACATTTACTGCTGAAAATGCAGGGTCCCTGAGAGGTCCTTTTATTATTTCCATGTTCCAATCACAGAGGTCACCTATTTTAAACCCCTAATTTCATGGGTGAGGTCAGAGGACTTCACAACTGGTTGGTGGCCCTTAAACCATTTGGACTAAAATCCCCAGAGAAACCAAAGATCCCAACGTATAAGTTTTTACATTAAATGGTTTATTTGCCATCCATATTAAACCTGTCTTTGTCACAAAAATGTGAATATGTTAGCTGTATACTGGAAAAAGGAATGGGAACTCAGTTGGATGGCAGCAGTGTGCTTCACATCTCCTGTTTAGAGTTTAAAATAATTGCTATCCTTGTTAGTTCCAGCATGCTAGTGATTCTAAGCATGAAAACCTACCTGAATAGCTAATCAAACCAATAGGAAATAGCAGGAGCTCAGAGAACAAAAATGGGGGCATTGATTCTGTTTGGTTTCAGAAAACCTGACATATTTTCTAGCAGCAGATATAAGTACAATTCCAAGATCACAACAAGAATTTGGAAGTCCCTCTGGGTTCGTCATGATGGGATTACCCTTGGATTTTCTAGGAAATGCAGTGGTGATCCTGTCTGCTTTCCATGGTTGGCACTCTTTCTGGTCCTTCTGCATCTCTGTCCAATGTTTGCACATTCGTTTCCAAACTCTTAACCTCATGTGTAGCTGGGAGAGAACGACTCATCAACTTTGTCCCTTTTGTCTTGCATGAACTCATTTGCATCCTGCCCACTTACGACTCGAATTAGAGTTGTAGGAAAGATACCTAGGGCTGTGCTGACAGCTTACTTGATTTGGACTCAGATGGGTTTTTATATTCAGCTGGCCACTTGCTAGTTGTGTGACACTAATTAACTATATTGGGCCTTAGGATTCTCAGTTGTAAACTTAGGACAAAAAATACTTACCTCATAATACAGTTGTGCGGAACAGAAATATATATATATGTAAAGCAGCAGCCATGCAGTAGACAGACAATAAATAGTAACATTACTTAAACATAGAGTGAGCCACGACTTCATGTACAGACTTTTGAAAGACTTTCTTTAAGGCAGTTGGAACTATTTTTTACGGAACCACATCATTTTTCACGAACCTCAGTCAGCTTATGATTTATAGATAAAGGATAAGTAATAATCATTATAGTCATATAGGAAATGGCAAAATGAAGACTCTCAATCTCTAACACCCCCCAACCCCCTACCTTTTTATTTTGATTGTCTTATAATTAAGGAGGCTCTGTCAAACCTAACACAGCAGGATTTTTTTTAACTGCTTAAATAGGATCTTCATATGATGCAGGGTTAACACATTAAGTGTTGAGAATGTCTCCTCAGTAATGATGCTCAGTAATAGGGGAGATGCTAGAAAGAGACCTGCTTGGACCAGATGGCCTGATGATCCCTTGAAACTCATTTGAGGTGCTATTTTTATTATTGATTATTTAGGGCTTGTGGAGTGGATCAGTGTTCAGGTTGATAATATTTTCAAGTGAATTATCATCTGGGGGCACTCTAGGGTTGACAGCTTTTGTTATTAAATAATTCAGTTTAACTGAGAGCACATATTACTCCACATGGAGTGTGTGACAGACTGGTGACAGACATGCCCCCCAAACCAAACAGGTCTTCATATTTGCTTGGTAGCATGGGAGACCATGTCCCCACTCTTATTTAGCGATAGTCCAGTCTCTGATGGTAAGCTACTGTGAAATGCAGTGAGTGTGGCCGACCAGCCGCATCTACCAGCTCGGTCTCGTGTAGAATGTCTGCCCTTCTACTGCAGCGGATTCCACAGGCACTTCTGAGCTCCAATCACAGAGCAGGGAGAAAGTGGGCACTTTCAAAGTCATCATCTCAGTTTCTTTGAGGCTACACTTAAAAAAATTTAGGAGTATTTTTTCAATTATAGCTCACATTCAATTTCATTTCGTATTCATTTCGGATCTATAGCATAGTGGTTACACAAGCATGTACTTTACAAAACATTCCCCCCTGGTATTCCCAGTACTCACCTGGCACCATCCACAGTTATTACAATATTGACTATTTTCTCTATGCTGTACTTTGAGGCTACACTTTGAAGAACATCCTCTCATTTCTTTCCTTTTCAGAGAATAGATTGGACTATATGCTATAATTGTGCTGAATATTTCATTTAAGCAAGCCAGGTATGGGGCTTGCTAAATCAAATGCTTCTTCATTGCCAAAATTATGTGGTTTATGAAGCTCAATGCCATGAAGAATACTGCAGGGCTGTAATGGCCATGGACAGAGCGCCCGCATTTTAATGTTGAATTATGTCTTAGGACCGGCCCAGTCCAACCCTCCCATTCTACTGGTGATAAAACTAAAGTTCAGAAAGGCTAAATACTTTGTCAAGGTCATTTGGTTGGTAAGAGACAGGACCAAGACTATGAAAAGGCTCCTTTTTTTTTTTTGCCACCTTTGGGTGTTCCTTCATTATGACAACGCCAGTAAACACCATGTCAGATATGTAAAATCTTTGTCAAGAGTAAAAAAATTTCAGAAAAAAATCCTCAGTCCTATGTACTGAAAATTGTCAGGTAACAGAGAGGACAGTGTGTTGATTTTCTGAAAGAATGTCAGAAAGTTCCAGGCAGGAGAAGCCTGTGGATGCACCCAGGCAAACAAGCACTTCCTTTGTTCTTTACGGAACTGACTGCGGTCCTCCCTAAGGGACTGTGAACTAGGCTTCAGGAGACTTAGCAAATATCGAGGGAACACCTTGAGATTTCAAGCGGCAGCTCCATTATCCAAATCAATAAAGCCACGTGCCATATAAGGTGCACGTGCACATGTCTGTGTGCGAGTGTTTAGTGAGTACAGGGGTGTGTGTCTGTGCACATTTGTGAACGCGTGTCTTTGTGTTTGCACACAAACATGCATGTCTGTGTGTATAATGATTTTTACAGACACACAGGAAACAGGGCAATTTGAAAATTCCCATCTCTAACGGCTTCTCCCCCAACCTTTTATTTTGATTGTCTTATAGTCACACTGAGACTCTGTCAAACCTGACTGAACAGGATTATTTTTTAATTGCTTAAATGGGATTTTCAAATGACCCAGGGCTAGCACTTTAAGTGATGAGAGTGTCTCCTCAGTAATGATGCTCAGCAATAGAGGAGATGCTAGAAAGAGACCTGCTTGGACCAGATGGCCTGGTGATCCCTTGAAACTCATTTGAGGTGCTATTTTTATTATTGATTATTTAGGGCTTGTGCAGTGGATCAGTCTTCAGGTCGACCGTATTTTCAAGTGAATCATTGCCTACAAATGTGTTCGTGGTCGTGTGTGTGTGTGTGTGTGTGTGTGTTCCTGCCCCAGGCACAGTGAATGAGTGCACTGTTCCCGCTGGAGCGAACCCTGGGCGGTGCTGTAGCCCTGCACTGCCGTTTAACAGCTTTTCTTTCTGGGCAAGTTACACTGTTTTTCTGAATCTCCATTTTCTTGTATATAAATGGTATATGTAACACTATAAAACAAAACCAACCTGCAGTGTTTTTAGTCACTTAGATATTTTTGTGATTAAACTGACTTGACTTCATTTACACAGAATGTAGTTATATTTTATTGTAGGGTCTTCCATATGATTTGCCTCCTAAGCAACCAAATAGGGTGTGCAAAAGTATAAATAGCCCTCGTGGAAACAGGAATGGCCTTGATTATCTTGGAGCAATTCCACGAGTGCGGAGCAGTGGTCTCCAGTGTACCTATGAGTGAACCGAGAGGTGAAGTCATCTTCCCAGAGAGTTTCTGGAGGTCTGAGACACGACCCCCATCTGCACTCCATGCCAGAGTTACAGTCAGTCTCTAGGTCACCACTCGGGGACCCAAGGCAGGGGTGGAGAACAGCAGTTCATTGTTGTAGAACTGGCACTGTCATCTGGTTCTCTTGACCCAGCGCTTCTCTTTGCCCTTCTCCCGGACACAGCTCTTCTCCCTTGTATCCCTGCTGGTACCCGATTTCTATAAACCAACCTCCCTCCTGCCCTGGCAGAGATAGTAGGAAGAAGGAGGCGGCACGGGGGGAAATCCAGCCTGGACTCACAGTGCAAGGTAGCTTCACAGAGACGCACACCAGCTGACACATTCTCAGAGCACCTGATGGTGGGGTTGGCCTGGCCTTGTAAGTTTCTGACAGCCACTTAGCTGTGGCAGGCCAGGGCTCCAGGTGTTCCACCCAGGAAGTGATAGGAGAACCACTGGGATGGGACTGCTTAATCCCTTTCTACTCTTGGGAGTCTTACAAATCCTTTAACTCTTCAAATATTGAACAGTAAAGAACTTGATTTACAGACACATTACGGTCTTAGGAGGCCCAGCTACTGAGCTATGAAATTCAGGGAAAACCGAGGAACAAAAAGACCACTAGGGGCTACCTTGAAACTAGTTTAAATATAATCAGTAAGACACAGAAGCAAAATCCTACTTGCAAAATTATTATTTTTGTTTAAGATATATAGACTTAATTTTGCACAGAAAATTGCACAGGAAATAACCTCTCGGTAGGGCCATTGAAAAGCAATTTAATATTTTTAATAAGGCAAATCTTTCTGATTCACAACGTTTTAGCTATGAAATCTTAAAATCCAATCAAAGTCTGTTTTTAATAAATGCAGCTTTACCAATTTTATTGTCCATTTCACAACCTAAGAAAATTAACATTCTTTAGAGCTTAAATTTAATCCTAATGACAAACATTCAGCTTTCTAACTGCCCTTCAGTAGTTTCATGCCTGTAAAATATGGGTTTGTTTTTCTGATATTTGGTCTCAAAATTATAAGTAAGGTCAATTTACCCAGCAGCCTGCAGATTTCTAAACAATTTTTTCTTACTCCCTAACCATCATTCAGAAACATAAAAACGCAATATATTGCATGACAAATAAGAACACTTGAGAGGTTTTGCATCTCACTCATTAACAGTTCTTCAAAGGGTCTGGGTGGGAGTAGGTCCCATCACGAAAGGGCCAAAACCAGGGCACCAGGACAGGTGACCAGACGAGTGTCATCCAGCGAGAGGGGTGGGGAGCAATTTTCTCACTTTGTCGGTTCTCTCTCTTTGGGGCCATGGAGAGGGCATTGGACTAGCCTTTAGTGGGCCAGTGCTCTGAGTTACGTTACAAAGCAGTGTTGCCCAGCTGAAGCTCAGATTCTTCCTTAGAAGGAAAGAATAATCTTAACACATCTACTTCACAGGATTTTGAAAGGACTTAATTCAACCTAATATATAAAAATATTTGCAAACCCAAAGTCTTCCCATTTGTAAAGTAAGGAAGTATAGCACCCTTATGGTTGTTTCTCTGAGTACCTACTCTGACCAGGATCAAGTGCACAACTATGGCCATGTTGGCAGCATAATCTCTCTCACAGTTGAAAACAACCCTTTTCCTTTGCCACAGACTGGTCATAAAATGGTTACCCCGGTCCCTGAGAGTTACAAAAAAATGTGTGAGCGACCCAACACAAAACCACGCCAGTGCTAGAAAAGCAAATTTGGCATTGGTGTGTCTACTGACCATGTCTCCCTGGCCACGGTCCTGTGCAGCTCCTACACACACGTCCTGTCTCTCTCCACAGCCTGCTGTTCTCATGCGAAGCTCACCATCACACACACTTTTTATTTTACTTACTTGCTGTCTCTGCTACTAGAATGTAAGCTCCACTATGGCAGGGGTATTTGTTCCATTCACCGTCATATCCCTCTCACCAAGAACAATGACTGACATAGAGAAAAATGAGTGCATTGTGCCCAGCACACGACCACTCTGCAGATGCTCATGCATCTTCGGCCAAAGGAAACCTGGAAACTACGAGGAATGGCTCATTAAGACGAAGGTTGCTTTTAGTATTTCAATTCTGATATGTGAAAGCCCATAATAAAATAATGTGGTTATTTTTCATCTTTTCTACCATTGGCCTCACCAACAGTTTCTTATTCAGGTTACCTCTGTCCTTTCAGTTTTTCTCTCTGTGAAGGGGGCGTATAATTCAGGCCTCAGATGCTAATCTTACATTTATGGAAAACATAAGCCATAATGCAGGAGTGCCATAGACTGAAGCTTTGTGTCCCTCCCAAACTCATATGTTGAAACCTAATAATTCCCAACATGATGGTATTTGGAGGTAAAGGCTTTGCAGGTTGGGATTAATGTCCTTATAAAAGAGATTTGAAAGCTTCCTCACCCCTTCCCCCATGTGAGGCCATGTAGAGAAGACATCTGTCTATGAACCAGAAAGAAGGGTATCTCCAGACACCAAACCTGTGAATGCCTTGATTTTATATTTCTTAGGCTCTAAAACTGTGAGAAATAAATTTCTGTTGCTTATATACCATACAGTCTATGGTATTTTGTTACAATGGCCCAAATACAGAGAGCTTCCCCCTCCCCCTGTTAGAATTTACATGTAAATTCCAAATCTATTCCCCTAAGCTATTACTCACCATTTAATATTCATAAATTTCCATTGTAGACTCAATTGCAAGAAACCAAAGTGTGATTATAAACAACCCTAATAATAAACAGGCACAAAAATGTTTACCACCCTCTGTTCCCACCACATTTGGGGGATCTGTGAAATTGTTCTGTGGCAGATTGGAAGGAGGGGGTAGTGTGAGAAGTCATAGCCCAGCTGCTGGTGGTGCCGTTTCCGCATTTTACAGTTTGGGAATCACTATTTAGAAAACTCTAGCTCTGTTCCCTAGCTGTAACAGAAGATGAGCCTGCAGGGACCTTGAAAGAGAAAAGCCAGTGGAGATGGAGCAGAAGAACTTAAAAAAAATCCTAGTAAACCATTGCTCTTGTGAATCTGCGAGAGGGGCTTTTCTCTATCTTTCTACAATCACAGGGTGGACAAGGTTTGGCAATGCAGGAAAGGGACACCTCGGGCCTCTGGCTCCTCGCATTTAAAAAATACTTCATTTTGTAGGATTTTCCTAAATAAAACTCTGCACTTTGCTTGTACAAGAAGAAACAGAATGTGATTCTATTTCCACTTCTAGTGCGAGTGCAGACACTACTTGTTAGACGTTGTTGAAGAAAGTGTAAAACGACACAGATGGCCATGGCAGTGCCTTCAGGTCAGCCTGTCCCACTACGAGTTTGCTGTGTCCTTTCTGACCTTCATGTGGCCACTTCTTTCAGGGAATTTCCCAGACAAAGTCTTGTGATTGGCTACCCACTAGAGAGAGCCACAAAAAGCTTATAAATTTATCTTGTCTATTTCCAGAGAGAAAGAAACAATGTAGATGAGAAGAATGTTGTGTTTGAGGACATTTCTTTCATCTAGAAAGTCTAAATTAGTCTCCAAAATGTGCATATATGCTACACATACATTTATTTCTCTTTTAATTTTTATCACGGAAGTTCTTGGGTGCTTTGACATAGACAAGTCATCACAGTAGGAAAAGTCGGCTCAGCCCAGGTCATCATAATTGATCACATGCAGAGAAAGGCACTCACCAGCACTGACGGTGATAGCTTCAATGAACTGCTCTCTCCAGCTGTTAGTCCCAACCACAAGGGCTAGGTTTGTCTTCTTAATAAGTTTATCCACGGTACTCTAGAAAGGTTCAAAAGAGTAAGAGAAGAACTGCTGGGTTAGTTTAGGCCTTGGAAAATCTAAGCCCTTGTTGATTTTGAAACCCCAGGGTTATATAAAGGGTAGCAGATGTTCGGCTCAGCACCACCGTATTGACATCAAACACTGTTATGATTATGCAAACAGGCATAGTCCTCACTTGGAAACATAACTGGGATGGAACCTTCTTTGTAGGAAATACAAACCTCCTTCACTGCCTAACGGCCAGTGAAGAATGGCCTCAGTGTTCAGAATAGCAGATGCTGCAAAAGCCCATCCCTGCCCCTGCATGCTTTATGAACTTGACTAGCTTCATCTATGGTGTGCTGTCTGCAACTGAATTAACATGGGCTTTGCTCAGCAGTTACGTATATGTGAATACTGGATGTGGAAGATAGGTTATAAAACTAAAAACTGTCATCGTACTTTTGTTTCCCAATAAATTGCAGCCAGACAGCAGAACCTCAGAACTGCCGCTTATGATCATCCATAAACGGATTTTTATCTGGCTACTCATCTTGTCAGGCCGGCGGCTGTCACAGAATTTGCTCTCACCCTACCCCTACTGCATACAAGAAAGCCCAAAGCAAGGAGTCAATTCATACAGTTTAGGGCACATCTCAATTCACCTTGCACTGGACCCTCCCAGCCCCACTCCACTCCCACTTTGGTAACACCGAACCTCTTCTTTTTGTTTTCCTTTTGACCCTTTTGAAGCACTTGGTTTTTACAGTTAGCACTTTCTAGTTTTCTAATTGTCACTTAATGTAACAACAGGAGCAGCCAGGCATTTGCAAGAAAACTAAGCAAGCAGATGCATCCAAAGCACGACCGCACGTCACAGCCACTACAGGGAGAAGGGCATGTCCAGGGCCCGAGGCTGCTCTTCCCAGAGGAACTACCAAATCGGCTAGTCTACCACACCTCCACACTTAACTGTCAGAGCATCCTCGAATTCCCACTAATTGCAAAGAGGCAGAAAACACGTACTGTTTGTCTTAGGTCAGACTCTATACAAGTTTAATGCAGTGTACCTGAATTGACTATGATTTAAGAGAGAGGGAGAGAGAACACATTATCAGCTAACTGGTACTAAAAGAAAAAACACAAACAATCCGAGGGGCCTGGACAGAGGGCCAAAACTAAATCAGAATGTCAAGTGTATTAGTTCAAGGAGTCTTTTGAATTGACTTGAAATGTTGAGATAACATGAGAGGGCCCGTCTCCAACTGGCCTGCTCTGTATTTCCAAAATTATTCTCTGCCAGCTTGTTTGTCCTTAAGGTGGCGACCTTGCAACCTCTAGCCTCGTGTCTAGAACCGTGAGTGCTCCTGATGAGAGCTGTGGCTGTTACTGCTCTTGGCCACCACAACTTGAATTACATGACAAGCATCTGCCTTTTCTCTCTCGTCTCAGCCACATCTCACAGAGCACTCTGAGTGTCTTGGTTGATGCCAATTCAGAGTTCTGTGTAGAATGTAACAAGCAATGACCTTGATTTTTCCTAAGTGTAATGGAAACTTGGGACAGGCCTCTCTCCTAAGGTGCCCTCTTCGTTCTGAAGTCCCGGCAGAGAATCCCAGGTTTATCACCTGGAGATAAACCGTTGAACAGATAAATTGGTCTAACAGTTGAATGCAGACTTGCCTCAAGAAATATCTCTAAAGAACAAAGTTTTAAGATAAACTAAACTTAAAATTTATAAATATGTAATACTCAGGATATATTGTAAACTTTAGTTCATGTTAACCCTGGGGAACTATGGGATAGTTTAGGTTCTTCCTAGGACCTCATTTGCATATGTGTCCTCCTTGGACCTATGGGAGGAGGTGGAGGGAATAAGATGAATCTGAACTTCAGACTCTCGAACCTGGACATTGCCATCCATATTTACCTGGAGGTTTCCTATATGCCAGTGATCCATCCTTCACTGCCCTAGCCTTGTAAGCGACTGTTCTCACCTCACTCTCGGCGGTGTGTTTCAGGAAAGCCAAGCCCTCAGTCACGAGTAAACCAGAATCCAGTGGGCAAAGCAGAGTGGGACATTGTAAGGTGTCACCCAGATTTGGGACTTTACTGCAGTTCTGAGACCTTTAAACAAGTTCTTGAAAATAGCCATGGTCTAGAAAAAAAAGTTTCTTAAAGGAATAATATAATATTGAAATTGACACCTGAGGGCACTTCAGAAAGCTGCCCCCAAGCTGCCCTTTACTGAGCAGTAACTGCATTGATGAACTTGGACGAGACGGGAGGAGTCTATGGAAACTGTTTAGGGAGATAAGTACCCCAAACAACTAGACTTATGTAAAGGGACTTTAAAAAAAAATTTTTAATCCTCACCCAAGGATATGTTTATTGATTTTGGAGAGAGAATACAAAGATGGGGGTGGGGGGGGAGAGAGAGAGAGAGAGAGAGAGAGAGAAAGAAACACGGATGTAAGCGAGAAACATTGATCAGTTGCCTCTCGTACACACCCTGACCAGGGATTGAATCTGCAACCTAGGTATGTGCCCTGACTGGGAATTGAACCTGCAACATTTTGGTTTACGGGATGATACTCAAACCAATTTAGACACCCGGCCAGGGCTTGGGGGACCTTTAAATGCTCAGATCATTAGGGTGGTTCCCAAGAGAGCTTCGGACTCCAGAGACCATTGCTGTCTGGGAGACTGCACTGCCATACCCGACCCAACACTTCCTATAGGAAGTTATTGTGATTGCTCTTCCTAGTCATGGCCCACAGAAGGGGAGGGGTGGGGGCTGTGCTGTTAGGGAGAGAACACACAGTAACCCACCAGCGCCCTGGGAGGGGTGGGAGACAAGCTCATATAGAAATACTGAGCCACAGAATCTCTGCTGCAGCAAGGGGCACCTGGCCCTCTAATTCCAGATGAAGAGAAGGTGCATGAGGAAGAGTGAGGTCAGACACATCTGGACAGGCTGGTCCATGGACATGGATAGCCTGAGATGTCTGTGCTCTGGAATTACAGGGAGCTTGGGTGCGTAGCAGTCATATGTGTGCCGTGAGCCCAGCTCCAGATTGAACAACAGGTGAGCTATGAGGGTCAGGGTCTGCCTAGAAAACACTGGGCCTGGAATTGACCCCTGCTTGCTCTTTATTTAGGGGAATGAGTGAAAAGAAAAGTTAACAGATAGCACTTCAGTTGCCTGAAGGGGGAAAGTTTAATTGCATTTTTATCATTTAAAAAATCCACTTTAATTGCGAAAGCATTTTTTTCTTCTCCACCTGTCTTCTTTCAGCCACCTCAATTTGTGAACTAAATTTTAAAAAATAATTAATGGGCTCAGCGAAAGGAAAGGAGGCCACAGAAAAGGAAAATCCAGATAAACTGCTGAGACTTCTAAGTTGGTGGCCTGATTCTCCTTTTTGGAATCCTCCTTCTGGTTTCCCAGACAGAAGCAGAGTGCTTTTAAAAAATGAGTGGAGAAAATGCTGCTGTGTTCTGGATTTGTAGTTCTGGAAAGCCAGAGGAAGGATGCTCCTTTTCATGCCCCCCACCACCCCCCCCACAGAACTAAGGTGTAGCTCTGCTGGAGTTTTCGCAGATGTTAGGGCTATGTGCATGTGACAGGATAGGAGGTGAGCTAGGGGCAGAGGGAGCAGTTCCAGAATGACAGGTGTTTGCACCTCAAAGTCCTAAGCTCACCGCAAGGCTTGTTTTGTTTAAATTCTGCAAAATAATTGTCATTATCTAGAGAACTGGGAATCCAGCTTTATCAGCACAGTTATAAGCTCTTTGGCCATAGGCACTATACCTTCAGTATAATGATTGTGCTAACGTGTCCTGGGATCTTAAGAGGATGACTAAATATAAATGGGAGTTAGCTGATGGGATGTTCCATAGGGAGAGCTTACCATCTCCCCTTCAAACCAGAAGCCTCCTTATTTGCTGCACCTAACAAAAGCCACTTAAATTTAAGTGTGATTGTTTTGCTTCTAATAGATTTATTAGCTTTTTCAAATATAGCTTGCTTTCTCCACACATAGTACTCTCTTGCAATCCACCGTTGCTTCTGCCTTGCTACCTTCTCAGACAAAGCCCTCCTCAGAGGGTCACCTCTGATCCTCTGACAGATGCCACCCCTGAGCTCTGCTTCTGATGCTGCTTGGTCTGCGGGAACTCTTAATTCCATACTAACTCTCTAATTCTGACTCTGCTCTGAAGCCCTGTCCATTCATGAGCAATTTCCTGAGATTACGTCTTCCTCTCTTTCCAGATGGATCTGACACTACGAACAGTTTTAATCCCAGGACAGCCCTGGCCTCCCGGGTAGGCAGTGTGGGTGAGCATACCTTGAATTCATAGGATTCTTCAATGATCACTTCCAGCTTGGTGTGCTCTCCCAGAATAGGACGCCCCATTTCTGCAATGCGCCTCTCCTCCTCCTCCTTGCTGGTCAGCGGCTGCTTGTCATCACATTCCTCTGTGAAAGGGAAGGGCAAGGAAGTGAGCAATGTGCTCCTTTTTATTTGGAAATCCCTGGATCAGGAAACCAAGAAGGAAGGAAGGCCTAATGACCTACTGAAAGTCCCTTGGTGAAACCATAAGGCTGGAGGGTAGTGTTGGGTAGATGCTTGGTGTGTCAGGCAGCATATCACTACAACAGCACATGATTACAATGTCCCACGTGTGAAAGTGAGACCCGGGCAAACAACTCATAGGGGCACATCACCGAGAAGGACTCTGCCTGCAAGTTGCCTGCATTGTGGGCATCACCCACCTGTCCCCTTCCATGCTGGCTCACCTGGCTGTTTGTACACATTCCTTTAGCATGCAACCAAAGACAAACAATGTAAAGAGCTGAGTGACTCAATGGACAAAGGAATCTGGCCTCTTTCTCTCCATTTTCTAGAGCAACAGAGAGTGCCCCAGGACCGAAAAGATGATGGAAGGGAAATTCTGACCTTAGCCTCTCCCTTGCCAGGAGCCCCTGTTGCAAGTTAAGAAGCAAAACATCATAGTGTATTTCAGTAAGATGCCTGGTCCAGGGCTTCCTGTCTGGTGTGAAGGTGAAATGTGCTAGGAAGACCTTGACCATGTTAATCTTAAAGTAAACAAGGAGGGTGAAGGTGAGGCCTTTGGGGAGTTAAAACTACTCACCATGTGGGCATAATTATTTCCAGAACCACCATGTAGCTTACACTCCAGGAGGCTGAGGGGTGCTGAGAAAATGTTAATGGACTTGAGAGTCCATTAATGAGGGGAAGCTCACAGTTGGTTTCTCTCTGTGTGAAGGTCATTAGGATAAATCCCAGACTGAAAAGGCCATGCACATGTGAAGGACAAACACTATTCCTGTAGTCACGCAGCCTCTTTATCCTTTGGGCCCAGGGTGCTACAGCAAGACAGGCCACTTCCCCTCAGAGTCAAGTCGAATACACCTCATCTCCAAGGAGATAGAATCGGTGGTACAGAATGACCTCAGCCCCAATGCCCTCGCTTTTAGAACTTTCCAGGCAAACTGCCTTCAGTAAGAGTCTGTTGACAGAGGAGACAGCAGAAAGGGAGGGACTTCTGGCCCAGGTTCCTTTCCTTTGCATTTAGGCATTAGCTTCTGCAGGAGTCCACACCTCCCATGGCCTCCAAAGACATACGGCTTTCCTCTGCTGAGGGGCCTGCTCTGGTGGCTCCATTTGATGCTCTAGCAAGTGTTGCAACAACTGGTTCCTAGGCCAGTCACTCCCTGCTGGGGCACAGAGCAGATGGGCTAGAGGCATGGCTAGCGTTTTACACATGCCATGTGTCAAAACCAACAGAATTCCAAAGCAGAATGTGGCATATCAATGAACTCTTTAGTATGCACTCAACAGTGTCTTCCTAAAAGCGTATTTCAGAATCTGCTTTCCTATCCCCAGTGATTACAGGGCCTTGCAGAAATGTGATAAAGACTAAAAAGAAGTGATTTTGGACTGACCAGAAACTGCTGAATGGTAGCAGATGCAAAGGAGAGGTGCAGAGGGATGAATTTTAACTATAAGAGTGGTAACCTTTTTAAAAGTAGGCTTGGAAAGTTGGGACCCAAGGGAAGGCAAAAGGTGCTGATTGGTGTTGGTAACATTTGTCATTGAACTTATGTGTGTGTAGTCAAGGGTGTGGGCTGAAATATGTGTTGTCCAGTTTACCCAGTGCGCAAATCAGTCATGTTTTGATTACTACTGCCATCTAGTCCGTGAACCCAGGATAAAGTTACTGGTAGTTTTCATAACAGAAGTTATATTAAGGTCCTTGTTCAAAACCTCACTCTTGGCTGAACATGGATGCCTTGAAGACTTACATCAAGTTAGAATTGTTTTTTTCAGAAGATGAACTACTATAATTTAGACGTTTATTTGAACTGCAAAGCCACTGGGGAAGAATATTTATTATGCCCCTCCCTTCTCTATAGTTTACTTATAAATAGTAAGTTACTTTTAATGGAATGCAAGGCAATTTTGGTAGAAAAAAATTGAGACATTACGAAAGAAAGGTGATGTGGAGGCATTGTTTAATGTCGCGTTTCACAAAATGAAATGGTTTGGAACATAGCATTGAGTACATGGACATGGTAGGAAATGAAATTGAATCACCCAGTGAGCGAAAATGATTATTCCCCTTTTAATCATCCTTCAGTCCTTCCAATCAAGAGGAAGTGCTTAGTTTGGTGCTGCTATGTCTGTACCTCGTTCCTGACATCTGGGTTTCTACCATTTAAGAAAGAGAAAACAGTTCTCGGGCAAAGAGCATTTGACTGTACAAAGAGCATTTGTCATCTTTGTATACAAATATCCAGCCGGTAACCTTACCGAGGCAGAACAGTACGTCTCATCGCTCTTCAAACTGTCCTCACGACCCCCAGAGCCTATTACGATGTATAAAATGTAGTAGGTGCTCGATGAATATTTGTTGTGCGACTCTCTAACTCAGTGTTCGTAAAGCCTCTTATTTGTGCCTTGTATATAAAGATGATTTGTTCATTTAACACACGTCATTGAGCTCCTACCATATGTCAGCACCCTGAAGCCCCCTGCCCTCCCTTTTCCAGGAGCTCAGGGTGTAATGGGAGGCAAGGCGTATAGAGGGCACAGCTTCCAGGGCAGCCAGGTGAGGGCTGAGGACAAGGGCGCAGGAGCAGCTCACTCCGCGGAGAGAATCGGGGCAAAGAGGAGATACTTGCTATGTGAAGGTGCTGGCGAGGATGGCTGGGAGGTGGTAGGGCAAGGAGGGCCAACCCAGGCAGACAGAAGTCAAAGCACAAGGGAATAGTGTCCTGGAGGGGTCAGAGCTAATTTCTCTGCATAAATGTCCTGAACGTTTAAGAGATCGTTATACGTAACTGAGAAAAGGCAGCTGGACGAATTCTGTTAGTGCTCCTTAATGCCACTGATAAGTTAGCATTTATGGTGCAGATTTCGGACACTGCAAAGGAGAGAGCTGAGTCTATTTTTCAAGGGTCCTCTTTTAGATGCCATTCACTGAAAAGGGAACTAGTTTAACTGCCTTTTTGATCATCCATTACGTTTGTTTCCTTTCCACTTTGAGGGCTGGATCAAATGCAGTCCATTTTACTACGGTCAAGTCAGTTTCATTTCCTTCCTTACGCGGAGTGACGACATACGGTGGTTTTAGTTTTGCTCCTCAGAGAAAGTTAACTCTCTCTCTGTGTGTGTCTCTCTCTACATACATACTTTTCAAACTCACCCTATTTTATTGACAAGTTGATAAAAAATCATATAACATCATGGTCTTAACCAACCTACACAGCGTAAAGATCACGTGCATAATTAATAGCCACTATTACAATCAGTATTGATAGGACATAAAACAATGCTGTGATAACATCACTAGTAGGGGAACCTCCCTTCTTCTAATTGATTTTGCAAATGACAAATAACAAAAGCTAGTAGGTGCCTGGGATCTGGACAAAGCAGGGGAGGCCAAAGCTGCTGTTGATGCTTTCTGGCTCAGGTCAGGCTGCATTTCGAAGCAGCGGCACGGTGAGCAGAGAGGAGATGAGAGTGATCCCTGTTAGAAAACAATAGACTCCACGGGAGATCTGTGCCTGAGGAGCTACTGTGGATATTCTTTAATGTGTTTGCAGTATTTAATCGTGACAAACGATGTCAAATTTGGGAAGGATTATCAAGGGGGGGGGGGCAATTTGCTCCCGGTTATTATATTCCTTGTTCAGATCTACACTGAACATCTGAGAGCAGAGACCTCTTGATAGTTTTCAGCCCTCGGCTGGCCTCTCTGATAAGAGTTTAAGGAGAGTGGTAATTTTGTTTCTGTGAGGAATATTCTGGAACAACTCTGTAGTAAGGGCCAGGTATCATGATTATCGAGTCAGGGTGTCGGAGGTGGGGATGAGGAAGGCTATACTGGGGCAGGTAGCAGCATTTTACTGCCATGGCCAGCGAGGGGCCAAGGAGATACAGAGGAGCGACTGTTCACGTCCTCATCCGGAGATGCAATGCGGCAGATGGTTCTCGGGCTCTGAACTGGAGGAGATCTGGGATAGTTGTGGAACCCTCTAGTCCCCCTGTCAACCTTCCCCTCTGAGAAACCCCACAGATGTCCTACCATCTGTGACATGTGGCTAACATTGTGTCGGCTGAAGGCAGGAAAGGCAGGCTCTGGGTAGCAATACTCGCTGCTTTCAAAGAGACTTCATTATACTTGGAATGAAAGGCCCATGCTTGAGAAGCAAGATGTGCAGGAACTATGGTCTCTGGTGGTCCACGCTGCTCCCTCTACCCTGCCTGCCTCCCAGCCTGTGCTGACGGGGCTGTGTGCTGTTGCTGATCTGCCATAACCCCCAGCTACAGAGAAGCCACTGCATTGTTTAGCAGTGTTTTAGAGGGACAAGGGCTAAACGGTGTCACTGCGCTGTGTACAGACCTAAAGAACACTTGAAGACAGTTAACTTCAAATTAATTAAGTCGGTTTTCCAGGACCATGATGAAATAAGTACCTGCAATGGTGATTACAGTAGAGGGAATCGGATGTTCTCTAGCATGAACTTTCCTGAAGACAGGTTGGCCTAGCAAAAGGACAGGCAGAAAATGAGCAGGATGGATCAGGCTGGTTTGCTAGCAGAGCTTTGTGGAATTAGTAAGCTAAATATCACACTGAGATGCACACATCACAAGCAATGTTAGGGGGCTGAGTGCCCATAGGTCATGCCTTATGTAGGTTACAGAAGTGAGAGATGAATGGGGCAAGTTCTCTACAAGCTGAACCAGATTATATGAATAAAGCACACACACCAGAGTAGGGGTGTAGCCAGATTGCTGCCAGTTTCTGAAATGGAATATTCATGTCCTTTAAGTTGCTGCTTCCAGAGGCATCATGAAACAATGGAAAGCACTGGGTATATGGTGCTTTGCACCCTCATTTCCTCTCCTTTAAGTGAGAACAATAACATCTTATTCCATAAGGTTGAGGATTAAAAGATACAATAAATAAGAAATGCTTTACAAACTCTAATGAGCTATAGTGTATAGGGGGTTATCATGTTGGATGTCTGAGGGGTCAAAGGGGAATGAGGTCATAGGTCCAAACCAGAGCCTTTCAATGAGACAAGCTCTAGGAACAACAGGTAAAGATTTGCAAATTCCAAAAGTACCTCCAGAACTTGATGGCCACCACTAATGAGATCTCTAAAATACAGGTACTGGGCTGTGGACCAAACAATTTTCCATCTCCATATACCCTGCTTCAATTTGAGATTATTCACACTCAGCGGCACAAGACGACATAAAAGCTATTGGAAAAATCCAAAGGCCAGATGAATTCCTCTCTACCATCCCTGCACCTCAAAGCCTTGACTTCAAAGCCTCAAAGTGACTTCAAAGAAAAGCCCTTTGGGACTTACAGATGCTTCTGACGGTGTAGACCTACGTTTCAGAACTTCCACTAGGAGCATCTATGGCGAGCAGATCCCAGGCATTCTGACTACTTGAGGAGAAGAAAGGCCAGGCAAAGCGAGAGGCCAATGTAGAGATTCCCATACAGTTCTGGAACCTTCTCTTGTTCTAACAGTATCAATTTCAAGTCTTGGGAAGAGATAATGTCAACACAAAAACCACTTTTCAGATGAAAGTTTCAGACATAAGAGAGAACTTGATGAAGCACGTGAAATGCCAGAAACCTTCAGAAGTGATCCGTCCTCTCGGATGCAAGATGTGTCCAGGGCAGCAAGCACTGGACATTCCTGGGTAGATATTCTAGAAATTTATAGGAACAATTTTTGAGAAAAGAAAACCGGGATCCAATTCCCTAGATCCTAAAAGAGATGAGGTTTCAAGTGCTATGGAAGGGAGGCCCTAAAAGCAAAATCCTGACATATTCAACGATGGAGAAAATAGGAAGACATCCAAACACCTCAGTGCATTTTAACAAGGCATTCTACAGCCAGAGATACTTACTTAAGGTCTCATTAGCAGGCTGTATAGGGCTGACGGTGCTGCCAGATATTACATTACTTGTACAATGGTAGACTTCTTTTAAAAAAAAAGTCTTCAAGGAAGCCATGAAGCTCAACTTGGCAAAATTCTACCTCCTCAAATTTCACAAGGACAACTAACTTATTGGGTGACAGAATCAGGATATTTCCAAGAAGACTTCAATGAGTTAAAATGATGGATAAGGGAAAAAAGATTTAAAAAATTAAAATTAAATGGAAATCCCTGCATTTGGATTTAAAAGCAGGGCAAAACTGGGTAGACTGGGCCTGGGGGGAGAGAGCTTCAGATGAGTCAGATTTAAGAAATCCGCTACCAGGATTTGTCCTGTTCAACGTTTTTATCCTTTTCAATTTCTGTGTCTCTGAGAGTCTATGAGTCATTTTGTCATTAGATGTTTTGTCTGGAGCAAGGCAGTAGAGAGTAAGAAGAGTGTGTGTGAAATTTCTCGTTTTCAGAAAATTCCACTTTGGACAGAATCAGGTCAGAACTACTTGATCGTGTGTTTATACGGACGGTGGTGGAAACTAACCCCGACCCCACCACAGCACTTTCAAAATTAGAATAGTTGGAAATATTTCCTTTTAAACTCTTTTGTTCATCCCTGTGATTTCAGAAAAAAAAGAACTAGTATCTGCACAGTATATTGGACGTTCGATATCTATCTCCCACTGTAAGTCTGCAGAGACGGTTTTGAAAGGGTGAGAAAACATGAAGAGAGAATGTTGTAAGGAAATACCTTCCTTCTGTTCACAAGAAAATAGCTTTAGAATTGTGCCAGACAATGCGATCAGCACAGGCTGAGCACCGTTCTGGATGCAAGGGCTTTTGACTTTCTGACGGGCATCTGGAGTTTTCATAGAGCATTTCGTAGTACCCTTCGAGTGGCAGAAATATTACTCATTAATCTGTAAGTGTTAATAATGCTAAAACGTAAGTCCCCCCAAAGGGGTTTGTTCACATTGGTGAGGTGGGATGATGGGGAAGGACTTCTCTGTCTTCTCCCGGCAGGGTATTATTCACTATTAGTATCCTGAGTGTGGGCCACAGAGTAGCCTTGGACGTCACCTCCTATGTTTCCTCGAGGCCAGCGTTTGTCCTATGTATTCTGGTACTTTCTGAAACATCTAGCAGGGTGCATTATACATCACGAGGGCTATGTGAACATTTGTAAAGTGACCTGTATCAAAATGTGAACAATTACAGGTTCTCCATATAAATGTGTGTATAAATAAACGCCAGCCATACATTGTTAATGTGCAAAATGTTAAATGTGCGAAATTAGCAAGGACACACCATGGGCTACATCTAAATGTTAATACAGGTTACATAAGATGTAGTTTTGGTTGGTTTTTAAGGGTATTTGAAGAAAATAAAGGACATTAAAAATATTTCTTACCATACAGGCATTTTCCTTCATTAAAAGCAAATGAAAATGAGAAATGATTTTTAAAAAATTTATACAAAAGATGGTGAGGACAGTAAAAAGTAAAATTTGATCTCATTAGACTTTAAAAATTCATACCTGTTATTGTGAAGCCACCTAAAAAAGAAAAAGAAAAAAGAAATGTTACAATTTATTTAACTCCCACTCTAAATAACAAACACCAGTGACATCAGACTGCCTGACAACCCATCTGAAGGATAAAAACTTGCCAAATTATATTTATGATTAAGAAAAATTTAAAAGCATGGGTTCATGACATAATCATTAATTTTTTTAAGATTATAGGATTGAGTGCACAAATTTAATTTTGTGCATTCCTAAGAAATCACTGATTTTTTAAAAAAGGTTATACTAAATAAAACTGGAGTATAAACTATGTGACTTTAACAAAAATGGGGCCAATGGCCCTAAATTACAATCTTGCTAGTAAATCAATAGAAATAAAAGTCAGAAAGTGATTGTATCACTTGACAGAAATGGAAATTCACCTAGAAAAATGGAAAGGAAATGCAAGAAATGAAATGCTTACCAAGCTCATTCAATAACAGGGCTGTGAAGGAAACAGACAAAGACAAACACAGAATAAGAGACCAGATGAATAATGAAAGTAAGAGGAATATCAGCAGAAAGAAATCCAGGCAGATCTGTATACAGTGGAAGAGAACCACTGATAAAATATTGGTGCAGCTCAGAGAATTGGGCATTGGGAGTATTTCCAAATAAATAATCCCAACACTAATTTCTGCAAATGTGCTTCATTCATATATATATACATATATACACATATATATATATACTTTATGTATTTCTGTATATTATTTCTTGACATTTAATTAAAATTTCTACTATGTGTGTTTACACATAGTATATATATCTAGTTTACAAAATATAGTAGAAACATCTTATAAAGTTAATCCTAAACTGTATTTGAGTGAGTGTTTTCATGAGATATTGCCGGGGAGTTAGTTATTTCAACATAAATGGAAGTCTTAAATCATCTAGGATCTTGAGTATTATACCTTTCATTCAATAAAAACAGATAAAACTTCTCGTAAAATTTTATTTTGGCCACCCTTCCTGGAAGGACATTTTGGCCCAAGGTGAAGTTCTCTCTCTGTAGGTTCTATTGGCATTATATTTTGGCCATCAAGGGATGCTTTTTTGTTTTTGTTTTTGTTTTAATCCTCAAAAATCAAGTCCCAGGAATTAGTGCTTATTTGTCTGTCCTTATCTATGACTTCTGCGTATTATAATTGGACAACCAGAATGCTTCTGTGGACACATAATTCCATGGAAACTGACAAGGCATGGTGGTGGGGCAGGGGGTACCTAATTTCTCTTTCAGGTCATGTGCTTTAAATTCAGACTATTCTGTATGCAGCACTTCATTCTGGTGAAAGCCACCTGACTGAATGTAACAAATGAAGGACCTCAGGAGCTGTAGATAGGAATGTTACAATTATTTTTTCAAGCCCAATTTTCATTCTAATGGTAGTGGCATTAGAGGACATGTTCTAAAACAAGTCAGTAATTTTATTTATAGTGATAAGAATCCACTTGGCAGGTGCAAAACTGGGTAGTGCTATCAAGGAATTTTAATTTGCTTTTACATGAGGGCATATTTTATTAAAATGACAATTGAAAGGGCTGTGCCCAAGATGCTCTCCTTTTAGATACAAGACCGTGCTTTGGAGGAATTCATTTAGAAGTTAAGTGCTTTTTCTTGTATGTTAGTGAGGCATTGTTGATCCCATCTTTGTAAGAACTCAGCGCAATTTTCTCAAGTTCCTTTTGCTTATGCCCATGGTCTTTGGAGCATATGAAATAGGCTGAATTAGAATGGGTCCTCAGTGTTCCTTTCTCCATCATTCCCAAGGTGCTTGTTACCATATCGAGGGTGATCAAGTCAGGAACATAATTTCTTTTATTCTGGTGGATTCTGAGGCCACTGAGTTTGTATAAATGGTGGATTACTTCAATTCCCCCAAATGCTGGGTCTGTATAGAAATTAGTCCTATATATTTGATTTGTTTACATGTAAAAGTTTAAGTTTCTTGCAAAGTGGTCTATCTAATCATCAATTGTTTCTATTCAATTAATAAGAGCTATTAACATGCAGTATGCTCATTTTATGCAAATAATTAAATAAGTAGGATTTCTTTTAAAATGGCCACTATACAGGATAATTATAGAAAGTCATAATAACTCAGAATAAAAAATTTTCTTTAAAGCTGATAGAAAATTCTTAACCTTCCTTATCAAATATCAGCCACATAAAATAGATATAGTCAAAGAGAACAAAAAATTGTCTTCTTGATCCAAATAATTCTACAAGTATAAGTACAAATAAACCAAAAAAGCCTAGTTATGAGGATACAGCTGCTTATTTTTTTCTTTTCATTATACATGTTAGGAATTTGTGAATTCTATAAGGAAAGAAAGATTTTGTGCATAAGACTAGTTAGGCCTTAAGCAAGGACTAAATTCTAACTGAAGGACCATAGCCTTCTTAAGAAAATTGACCTGACTATGATTTCATACTTATGGTCCCTTTTAAATGTCATATTTGATTATATAACCAATGTTGTATCCAAATGAACACTAGAATATTGATACCAGTACTCTTTAAGGATCTCTGTTCTTATTAAATACTTTTCTGAAACCTAGGTCCTCTGAAAACACCTAATTATTTAATTCTTTTGAAATTTCCTACTAGTTACCATTGGACTCATCTGCCACTGCTAACAGGAATGAAGTAGTCTGTATCACTGACATTTGGGGGGAGATTTAATAGTTGGAACCAAATTTGAGAATGATCCCTGAACTAGTGAGCAGCTAAACACATAAATCATTCTTTTATATCATCATTTCTGAGTTCCAGAAATCTCTTCCAGCATTTACTAAATCTGGTTTCAATCAAGGTTAGTTGGCATTTCCTGGAGAAAATGGGCAGAGCTCGGTGCACTCGTGAGTCAGGGAAGGGCCACGAAACTGCTACAGCTTCAGAGGAAATGAAGGATAGTGCTTGGAAGCCGAGGAAGAGGAGAGAGTTAAGTGTGAGAGTAGGGAGGCACGGAGAGAGAAGAGTACAATTTCTCGCTGGTATGTCTTTGTAAGCTCTCACACCTTTCATGCCTCTTCTTATCCATTTTGGTTCCTCAAGCACAAGGGAGAAACTGCACTCTTTCTCATATTCCTCACGGTCAAATATTCTAATGGTAATGATCTTCCTGTGGGAACACAAGACAAAGGCAAAACAAATGGTTGGAGTCACACGCTCATGCTGGGTGTTCACCAAGCCGAATGTTACTGTGATGTTATGGAGGGACCACTGGCAACACATGGACCTCCTGAAGTATGTAAAAGGGCATCTTGGGTGCTCTCAGCTGGCCCCCAATAAGTCTGCTTTGCTAATTATCACATTCGCAAATTCTTCCTTCTCCAGTGAGCAGTCAGAAGGCACCCTGGATTAGGAAGAGAAATCAGAAAGGTGGCTTCATTTTGGCATAGGGAGCATCTGCATTAACTTTTCCAGAAATGGAGGCTTGATGGACTGCATTGGAAATTAATAGCTCAGACCTGTAATGTGCAGAGTGGCCAAAATTGGCTAATGGAGCTACCGGCCTTGCCCCAGGTGAGATCTATGCCCTGTTACATAGGCGGAGGGATGTGTGTGCTGACATCACAATTGAAGTGTGCAGGCATCCAGGGTGCCACAGGCCAGCAGAAGCTGTTGGGCTTGGCCCTGGAGCAGCTGCCCCACCTTTCTTCTCACTCATCTCCACCAGGCGGGGCTCTCCAATCTCAAGGAAGAAGGTCTTGTTTTTCTCATACTCCTCATCATCAATTACCTTGACTGATATTGTTTTGCTGAAACAGAGAAGAATAGAAATTGACGAACAAGGGGAATAGGAAAGAGAAGAGAAGGAACATAAAGAAGAGGAAAGCAAGGTTAATGAGCTGCACTTCCATACAAAGAGCAACTGAGAAATTTCTGTACTGTGAGTTTTTCCTTCAAGAATGAGTATGGAATAGGTTTGAAAGATGGGAGAGGTCACCCAAGGCACAGCTCCCCTGCCCAGGGCCACAGACTTATTTCAGGCAAAACACAGTACTCAGCACTAACAGGTTTATCACCATTATAAAAGGGAAGAGCAGAAGAACACAGACCACAGTGGTAAGGAAAAAAAATTATTTATTCAGTAAATGCCATAACTGTAGGATTGTCTGGGCTGTGCCCTGGAAATCACTCCTTTAAAACAAATCAATGTCACATCAAAATATTAACAGAGGTAATCTCTGGGTGTTAGGCTTATGGATTATTTTTGTCTTCATTGTGCCTTATTGTATTTCCAAATGTAATATTTTTAATGTAAGATTTTATTAAAATAATAAATGTATAAAAGCACCACAAAAGAAGATACGAAGTCCTTTATGTTACCCCACCCGATGTTCTAGAATTAAACTCTTATTCAGGTGAGACTTCCCACCCAGATCACAAGAGGAAGTTGTTCGTGCTTTGTCTGTCTTTCTAAAGATGGAAGGATGCCTCCCAACAGCTGTCCTGAAAAGTGAGGGGTGAGGAGTTATGATGTCACAGTTATTGTCATCCCTCCCAAAGTCGAGTTTCAACTTTGACAAAATACATTTTACCATTCTTTCAAACTCTACTGATACACGATGGCATTTTGTCAGGACTTCTTCCTGTAACCCATCCTTTAGCAATTCCTGCCTTACGGTCTTTTGGTTGTGAGTGGCTGACAGGCAGGTGGGAGAAATGCAAATATTATGCAAATCTCAACTTCCCATAAGCCTTGATGGTTCTGAAAATAAATCTAATGTTATTTTCTAATTAAGAATGGTTTAATCTCTTCATGTATTATTGCAGCTTACTCAGAGCTCCTAAATACTCATTTCTTGGAAAATATATATATTTTTAGTAACATTGGCCAAAAACATTTCTGACTAATGTTTCTGAAACAATGAATTTATATAGACACACGGTTTTAATGGTATAGATATTATTTAATTTTGGTGGAATTTTCTAGGTTTTGTGGAAGGAAACTGGTATATATAGATACATATATACATACATACATATACACACACACACACGTATTTTAACTTTGTGAATCCAAATATGTAATCAAGTTTCATTTAGACCTATGCACGCCAAAGAGCGTCCTAGTATGAAGGAAACTATAGGGCTATAGGTAGGAGTTTCTTTTAATTTTCGGAGGTTCTCCACCCCTGATGCTAGATGCTTCAGTCCTGCTTTCTTGGCCAGCATTGTAGGAGTGGGGTCAAAGGACTGGTTCTGGTCCGCTGGAACCCATAACCCACTCCCCGCTCCTCAGCTATGGAAATCCCTGCGCGATGCGCACATCTCAGTTTTTCTCTAAGGAGCTGGAGTCACGGCAATGCCTTTTCTTTCTCAGTTCTATCCCCTGCGACTGAGATACCAAAGCTAGACGAGCAGCTGTAGATGACTACAGCAATAATTATGACTTAGAGTCGCTAGATATTTACCAAGAATGTGACAAAGGCCAACGTATAAGCGAACAGTGCCGGGCAGACCTTCAGAACAATTTTCTTAAATTCATCTATTAGCATATACGAAAAATCAAGAAAAAGAACCCATGGACGCAGACAACAAGTTGGTGATTGCAGGGGGTGGGGAATGGGGTGCATGGAGGTAGCAGAGGGTATAGGGAGGAGAAAATGGTAAGGCAAAAAATAAAATGTAGTGAAAAAAGAAGAGTAACAAGGATGTGGGAACTCACAGCAATTCTGAGAATTAGAGGCTTACTGTCTCTTTAACAGAAGCGCGAAGAAACATGTGCATGTGCGTGTGCGTGCACACACAGACAAACCAGCCTGCCCAGACTGAACCAGGGTCTTCCCTCAGTATCTCCAAAATACCACATATTAGGGACAGGACAAGAAGACATCAGAAATAATAGGTGTGATCTTATTTCAGAACGGAATTTGAGCGAGATAAAATTTACTCAGGAGACACCTGCTAACTGTCTTCCCTCTAAGTCATCAAACTTATGTACTTGAGGTATTAATCTCCATGTCATTGCCTTGGAATCGTTAAGCGATAGTGTCCATACGACCGCATGTGGGAAAGTACTGGTGGGCAGCAGAAGGGCCATGCTACCGGTACCTGGACCTGGCGGCCCCAGATTCATCATCAAAGCACTTCAGGATGGTGGACGTTAAACCGAATGGCATGTCACAATGCTTTTGCTCACGTGCACTGAAAACATTTGATTTACCTTTCTTCGTCTTGCACTCCCAACCCACCCTGCATCTCATCACATATTTCATTAGGTTGTAGAGATAAAGAAAGCACAGCGGAGATGATTGGAGTAGCCGTGCTTAATGGGGCAAGTGTTTGCTTAGGAACAGCCGCCAGTGCCATGCTCAAGGGCAACACAACCACATTTTCACACATAAACAAGAACAACCACACGACATATTGTTTCTTATCCTTGATGAATTTAATCCTCCATCACTGTAAGAGCTTGATTTTCTCTACTCTGAGTAGCTTATGAGTTTGAGAAATACAGGGCTCTGCACAGTCTGCGTAATAAAATAAGCACTTCGAATGTATCATTAGAGTACCACTACTCACTAGGGTCACAGTTCTTAAATATTGTTTCAGCATGTGATAACTGGGAAATCAAAGGGGAAGAAAAAGAAAACAGTTCCTCTGTGAGTGCTCGCAGTTACCTAAAATAGATGGGATTTGCATAATGGCATATCATTTCAAAATCATTAGTTATATAATCAATAGTGCCCCTGACAGAAGGAACCATTACATTTCATATTGATTTTGCTTCACTTGTGCAGTGAAGCTATTCATTGGAAACGACTATTAAAGGACACGTCGATCTACTGCAAGAGGCAGGATGAAGCCCTATGAATCAGCCCTCTGGCTCAAGAGAGGCAAACGTCAAAAGGGACTGGTCATGCCTCCCTTTTGCTTCAGAACAGAACTATTTCTCCCCCTTAGCAAAGGTAGCAAAGGTAACATCGTCAAGCAATTTTTAAAGGGATGTCTTTTGCTCACTTTCCAAGCCTCACACACAAAAGGAACTGTTAGCGCTTCTTCCACCACCAGGGATGTCGCCTGGGGTAGGCTGAGGTGGTGCAGACTCCCGCTACATTGGCCTCAGCACAAGCAGCCTCTGCTCCTCCTTCTGCGCTGCAGTAGTAACAGAATCTCTAGGGCTGAGGGGCCTTAAACGTCCTCGGGTTTGCCCCATCGCCACGTTCCAATCCCGTGTTCGCAGGGCTTCTACACTGTCACAAGGGACCCTGCCTGAGAGCACAGGGTCACGTGTCTGTGCTTTCGTTCCATTTGCCAATGGGAAACAGCCAGATTAACTGTCAGTATTTCTGTAAATTGAAAGGCTCACCAAAACAAGACTAGTTACACAGACACAGCCCTCCATCCAGTGGCAACTCCTGCACTATTATCTCACTGATAAAGAACGAACAGAATTTTTCATAATTATTATGAAGAAAGTAAGAAGAATTTCTCACTTGATTTTTTTTTTTTTTTTACATCTGTCTAAAGTTGAACAGTGTAGTATAAAAACCATGTTTTCTGGAAGCTAGCAAATCAGGATACATTAAATACATTAAATAACTTTGCAATTTGGCCAACATTTTTATGGAAATACATTTTGGTTCCATTTCTGGGGGGGAAAGATCAAGAAAGATCAATTCATTAGTGGAAACCCACAGGTCATTCCTTTTGAGTTTTGCAGGGCCTTTCCTTTGATGACAGAAAACCAACATCTGTACTTGTCAGTCTCTCTCTCTCACCTGATGGGTCTCAAAGGACCTGAACACCCTCCAACATTCTAACAAGGAGTTCATACATCAGGTGGTGACTCAGGCAGATGGTAAGAAAGGTGGCTTTATCAGTGGGAACTAAAAAAAAAAATTCTCTTCAAAATATGTTCTGGTCTCTCATCATTAAGCCAACGTTGTATCACAGTCTTTTTTTTTCCAGTTTCAGCTTCGATTTGTCCTTTTGTGATTTCTTTTCCCCAAGATTGCCTTTCACGTTGCCAGAAGTGAGAAAAAGATGGGCTGGAGGGTTAAGCCAGGAAGAATCTTTCTAAATCCTCATGCAAAAGATTTTAGTGAGGATTTCACATACTTAGATATCGCAATGGCTTTTTAAAATTTTATTTTATTTTACTTTAAGATTCAACTTCTCTTTAGGTGTACTCAGAGGTCACTGGGCTGGTGGGCACTGGTTCACATGTCTTATTTCACGTGTCTTCCTAACACCCCGAGAAATACCTTCTACTACTTAAGACTGATGGGGGGAACAGTGACTCCAAGAAGTTAAGTAATTTACAAGATGGCAAAGCAAGACCCCTGTGGCTGGCTCCAAAGACCAAGTCCTTTCCATTACGTGACCCAAAGGGTCCTGTATTTGTTCAGCTGTGCAGTATTTTTATGACCACTTTAATGGAGCTGGATCCTTATTTTGAATTAATATAGAAGTTTATTGCTCTATCTTTATGTTAACAAAGACTGCCTAGATGGACAATGATAGACTATCAATTCTCTTTTTAAAAGAAATACAGCACATAGTAGATTCCCTGAAAGCCGTCTTGATGAGTTAAGTCCTTGAAGAGATAAAGGTCCTATTAGGATTAATTGAAAAGTGCCATGGACATGTAGAGGCTCACCCACTCTGAGGACTTTGAGCCGCCAACCAGTAGCCAGCGTCTCACAGGCGGCTTGTTAGCATTCCGGACTCTCAGGGCCCACCCCACACCCACCAAATTAGGTCTTCATTTTAAGAAGATTCCCAGGTGACGCCTATGCATGTTAAAGTTTGAGAGACACTGAGCTGGAGAGGACAGTGGCTTCTGCTATTAAGTCAGATAATGAATTAAGAGTCTGGTGATAGTGGGCTTATGTTTTGGAACTGTCTGCATCTTAGAAGCATGCATGGAGCTTTGAAAACTTTAAATGCCTGGGCTGGGCCTCCTCCAGATCAGTGGGATCAAACTTTTGGGTTGTGGGGCCCCAACATAAATATAGTTTTCAAAAGTTTTTCAGATGGTTCTAACATGCAGCCAGGACTGACTAATGGAGAGCCAGAATATATGGCTCAAGGGTTAAAAGAATGTATTAAATAAAGAATAGGTGGAATGTGAGGAAGTCAGAGTCACAACTAAATTTTAGATTAAACTAACAATCTAGGTTGAAACATGGGAGAAACATCTTGTCCTTCACCGATGCTCTTCTCTGGATAACGTAGAGAACCTGTAGTTGTTTCCTCCTCTTAGGAAATGCGGGTCTCTGCAGACAACGTTAATAGTATATATACGTGAGAAAACACTGTAGCATTCAGACAATGGAGTTTACACCCATGCAGAGTGATTTTCTTCTTAACAAAGTAAAAGGAACTCTGGTTCTGTTTGGAGACTGAAAAAACTAAGGGTTTCAATTGCCACAGAAGACAGTAATGCCTCATAACAGGCCCCTGCCTCCCCACACACACCCAGAGAGCCTCTGAGCCAAGCCAGTGAAAGGTCATGTCCGTGGGACCCGGAACTTTTCACGTGTAAGCAAGCACACTCAGACTCAAGACAGAAGTGACTCAGGATGGACCACATATGAAGGAAGAAGATCTGGCAACTTCTCTGAACACAGAGTGATGTCATTAGGTAAGGCAAGTTTGAAATTTAATCCCCAGTACCTCTGATATTAAAAGCATCAGGATAAACTCCAATGATGCAAAAAGACAAATAAATCAACTTAAACATGGGCAAAGAATCTGAATAGACACTTTTCCAAGAAAGATAAATAAATGGCCAACAAGTACATGTAAAGATGCTCAACACCATTAAGCATCAGGGAAATGCAAATCAAATCCACAAGGAGATAGGAATCCACACCCTCTTGGTTAGCTACAGTCAAAAAGATACCAAGTGATATGGAGAATGTAGAGGGGGATTAGCAGGACTCTCTTACATTGCTGGTGGGAATGGAAAATGGTGCAGCAGCTTTGAAAAAGTCTAGCAGTTTCTCAAAGTTAAAAAAACAGAGTTACCATATGACCCAGCAATTCCACTTCTAGGTATATACCCAAGAAATATAAAAATCTCTCTCTCACGTGAGATATCATATACAAGAAAACTTGTACATGAATATTCATAACAGCATTATTCATAACAGCCAAAAAGGGGAAACCACCTAAATGGCCATCGACTGATGAACAGATAAGCAGAATGTGATCTATCCCTATGATAGAATATTATTGCACCATGAAAAGAAATGAGATTCAGGTACATGTCACCCCAGAATATGCCATGTCAGAATATTGATTATTTGGAACTGTAGGCACTTGAAAAGCAGCAAATGCATGGAGAGGCTTTCTCTGCACTTCCCCTAATCTACGTAAAGACAGATATTCTCCTAAAGCAATTGTCCTAAATCCCCTCTGGGGAGTCTCATCAGCCAGGGAAGGTTGACTCTTACCACAGGAGAGGAGAGTGGAAGTCAACACCAGATCCAGACAAACTATGACACAAGCTGGCATATCTCCCATCTATTCTACTATGGGCCCATTCGTCATTCCCCCAAGTCATCACTCTTCCCTAAGAAGCCACATCCCCCAGCCCCTCTCCCTGTTAAGGTGATATTTAAGCCACCTCAGAGAATGACACATTTTTTCCCAAGTATCTCCCATGTACACATGAAGTATACCTGTTATTTTGTTTTTCTCTCGTTGAACCTATTTTTGGTACACGGTCTACACTAAGAACTCTGGAGGGCAGAGGGGAAATTACGTTTCCTCTCTGACACTATGGCATGGATAGACCTTGAAAACATAATGGTAAGTGCAGGAAGCAAGACACGAAATTTCACACATTGCATGATTCTGCTACATGGAAAGTCCAGAATAGGCAAATCATCAATACAGACAGAAAGCAGATCATTGGCTGCCTAGAGCTGGGGGTTGGGGAGTACATAGGGGTGAGTGCCAATGGGCAGTGGGGTTTCACCTGGGGCAGTAAAATATTCTAAAACTGACTGTAGGGATGGCTGCACAGCTCTGAGAATACACTGAAACCCGCTGGATTGCATGTTTTCAATGGGCAAATTGTATGCTATATCGATTATATCTTTTTTCCTTTTTTATTGAATTGTTGGGGTGCTATTGGTTAACAAAATTACATAGGTTTCAGTGTACAATTCTATAATATATCATCTGTCTATTGTATTGCATATTCAATTATATTTTAATAAAGCTGTTATTTTTTAAAAAAACAACAAGGATTAGGCTAAAGTCTAGTCTTTAGAAAGGCTATTTCTTTGGGTACAAAAAGGTTGTGAGACTGTTCAGGGGTTTCAATAGGGAGTTTCAAATTTTGCTGGTACTGCCAGACAGAACACTCGACATCAAAGCCAAGTGCCCCCACTGTGTCTGTCAGCTCCACTGCCCTCAGTCCCTCTCTTCCCTCCTCCAGGGGCAGGGGCTGTTGATGCTGGGCTTTGACACGCTAAGCATTGCTGGCGGCTGTTACTTCAGGCCTGGCTTCCTTGGCTGGTTTCTTTTCCCCAAAGTATAAAGTTTTATGGCAAATGTCAGAAGCAGCATTTCCTTCACAGAATTTATTTAAGAAGGCAAGGACTATAATCGTAAGGTGTGCCTGCTGCCCTGGCCGTCACCAGCTCTCTTCCCATCACTGCGGGTATTACCCAACCCCCTTGTTGCCATGGATTCGTGTCCACCTGCGAGGAAATATATGCTTGCCGTGGGTTGCCTTTGTACTACTTGGTTTAAATTCCTGGACCGTTTTAAGCTCCTTCTCTTCAAAAATTGATTTGGTGGGTTGCTTGGTGATTTGGAGTCAGGGAAAGAAAAGGGCAGTCAGAGAAGACCCATGCGTATATTGTTGGCAGTGTCCGAAAGTGACTCAAATCAATTCCCTTGTCTAATTAACATTCCAAATAGGATAGGACAGGCTGCTATTCATATTATTTCTAATACCATTTTCACACCGTTTTTAGATTGTTGGTGAGAAACTTTGGGCATGGATTCGCTTGGGAATTTGTTCTAGGTTCCATGCTCAAATGGCCACAGAAAAGAGAATAAATCATGACGTAGCCCTGCTGCTCCCCTTGTGGAGGTGCCAGCAGCACCAAACTGGGACTCAGATGACAAGAGTTCATAATGTGGCTCTGCCACTGTCTAGCTGAGGCATTTGGGCCCGTTTTGGCATCTTTCTAAACGTCGATGTTACCATCTATCAAATGGGGATAACGAACCTCATTTTGCAGTGATCTTGAGGTTCACAGTGTTGCTAGGATCTAATAATGGGTGTCATCATTCATCAAGTGTGGAAAATAAAACTTCATGGATTGTTTTAAAGATCAAGTGATATAAAGCATGCAAAATAATTTTGCAAAGACTGGAACTATAAAATGTTAAGAAACAGTTATGATTAGTGGAAAAGCAGTGGCTTATGTTGTAGTTCTTACTTGCCTGTTCACCCAGTCACTAAAAGGGACAGTTGGCAGATGGTGAAGGAAGTGGGGGGTGGTCAGGAAATATTTAATGGAGTAACAGGTAAATACCCTCAAATTCACTCTCATATGTAGCTTGGATCCCATCCCCCATAATGGGGTATCCAAGTATAGAACCTTAACCTCAGAGAAGCAAGGGGCATAAGACTACTACTGTTCAGCTTCCCAATCCCAGCTCTGCTAGGTTCCCTCTCGCCACGTTAGATAGATACACAGAGGGGACGGAAGCCATACTTTTCCTGGAGCTCCTGCTATGAAGCAGAGCCTGACAAGCCCGATGGTGCTATTCTGTAATTTAAATAAACTCCAAAGATGAGAGTTGCTAAAGTAGCTAAAACAAAGTAATTCTCCAGGAGGCCTTGTCATCTGCGCACTGATCTCTTTGCATTATCAAGACGTAATTGAAATCATTGCTTCAAGCAGGGCAAGAGGCAGAGCAGCTTACAATCCTGCTGCTCCCCAGGGAAACCAGGGGTGTTTTACAGAGCACTGGAGTGGGGGTTTTCCAATAAAACCTTGCCCTATTTTATTTTCCTCTGTTTACTTTTGAAACTGAGCGGCATTTAATTCCTTTTTTTTTCCCCCAATGCAAATGAGAAACCAATATAATTCTTTTCTGGTCTCTCTCTTTTTAGCAATCAACTATCAGCTTTAGTCTCAAAAGAAAAGCCTACGATTTATCTTCCCGTCTTAGAAGACATGCTAGTTGGCCCCTAGAATTATTGTTCCAATAGATAATATGCTGGGTATTCCAGTATCCCCCAAAGCTGTATTCCATTATGGCAGGCTAATAGGAAAATCACATGAGTAAAGTTTACTAAGAGAAAATGATATAGATGTATTGAAAAGTGATTATAGTTTTGTGATTTATAAAATTCATACCTTACCATTGCCTCACTCCTCTGTAGTCAATAAACTTCAGTGTTAAGGAGGGGAAAGTAATAATGATCCTGGGCTTTGTCACCTAAAAGTGCATGCTGAGACAATTTATTAATTTTGTGAAAAATAAAGCATTGGGCACCATGTTGAAACATACCAAAATAGATCTCGGTCTAGATTTTTTTATTGTTTAGTAATGTTAGCATTGTGCAAGTTCCACAATAGAAGCCCTTTTTAGCAAAATTGACCGAGAATTGTCATCACCTTAAAACTGATTCCATCATTTGGTAGGACTACATATTTGTCTGTAATCTGAGATCTTCACTGTACTGCTTAAAGGGAGCGAAAAAGGTCAAATGCTCTAGAAAAAGCTGTTTTAACAAATTCTTCAAAGCTAAGGATTATGTTAAGAGCACTCTGTGGCATTGAGCATTTTTCTATGAACTGAACATATAATCATCTTGGTTCAGTTTCAGGAACTTCTGATAAATCCTCAATTTGCCACTGCCCTTTAGAAGAATTTGGAATTAAGTGAAATTGATACTGTTGAATTTCAAAGAAACTATTGGTTTTCCATCCATTTCAAGTGCTCCTTTCATCTTGAACATTTTAAACATTCTTGGGCTGTCACTAGACTCTCTGCAGAGCTATCTTGCCTCTTAACAACTCTGTCAAGATTCGTGGTTCAAAGTGAAGAGTTACCCTGGAAAACAAGGAAGAGATTTCACTCCTAGAATGTTACAGGACAGCAGTTAGAAGATGCCAAAAGTATCTCTACCCGAAAGAGGCCAGCTTAAAAATAGAACACCAAGAAATAAAGCTGGCTTTCTTAAGATTTTAATTTCATATTCTCTCTCTTTTCCTTTCTTCCCTACCTTTCTCCATAGCCACAATAGCCAATGGCAAATCGGTCTCTCTGCCTGCATCCATATAAAACATTCTAAAAGACAGGATGCCAGACACTTTCTTGAACATAGCTAAACAATCAATAACTAACGAATTGGTGCTGATTTTTGTATTTCACATTTCTATTCCATGTCTAATATCGAATTGTTACTTTATATTAAATTAAGTAATCGAGCCTCATGTTTTCATACTATATGAGGGGGGGATGCAAAACCCCCCAGAATTTATGTATAAAATAATTGTGTATTTATTCTTACATGTTTAAACTTCAGTCACCTTCAAAGTATTCTCCATTTGATGCAATATACCTATCGAGACATTTTTTTTCCACTGCTCAAAATAATTTTTGAGCTCATTGATTTTGACGTCAGACTTCCTAATGCACATATTCACAGGTCAGTGAGACTAGACCAGTGGTGGAATCGAATGGAATCCATACAAGCACAGCCTGGGTCTTCAGAGCCCCAATAGCGTACAATCTTTAGGTGAAGCCATCTACCCTCAACAGTTCCACGTTGACGAGGGCCAGGACATGGCTAGGTGCTTTGTGTGCCTTTCCCACCCCAGTGAGCACGGTGCCTGCAGAGGGTATTTGCTTAACAGACATTTGTGAATGACTCAGCTATTCTGCTTGTCACAATTTGCACTTGAGTTTGTGCTGATCCATCAAGGCCTCTCAGACTTCTCAATAAAAAGCAGCCCACATAGTGTTTTAGATGAAAAGGTAGGCTTCTGAGTGTACATTTGGCCGTGACAGTGAGTGAAATAAGCAGTGCGTAGGTGATTCAAGCTCATGACTTGGACCTCATTAGGGAGGGCCTAACGAACCTATCTGACACCCTTCAGATTCCTACAGCATGTGATTTTGTCCAGCTATTCCACAAACCTCTACCAAGTATCCAAGGATGCATCAAGCCCACACTAGGTGTCAAGGATAAGAAAAGGAATATGAACTCACAGCTTAGGGGTGACAGGCATTAGACCAAAGATCACCTACCTCCTCATGTGCTAAATATAAGTACGGGCTCTGTGCTGTGGGAACTCAGAGGGTGAGGAACTTCAAAAGGGCAGGAATAAATGGGCTGATTCTTGAAGAAAGAGAGTTTTGCCAGGCACAAATGTGTTGAAGGCTCATAGACAAAAGAAAGAAAGAAAGAAAACAAAAACCAAACTGGGTACAAATAACTGAGAAATGAAAAGGCATGGTATATTTAAGAAGTGTCAAGTTCTGTCTCGCTCATGTTTACGGGGAGCACGTATGTGGAACAGGATTAAAGGGAGATAAAGAGAGCTTGGGGTCAGAAAAAATGTTAAATTATGTGGGCACAATTTTGTAATTAAGAGCCAATGGGCCTTTTTGATTTTGGGCTGCCGTGACCCATTTTGACCTTTAAGAAGATCAGTCTAACTCTGGGATAAAGCTTGTGTTGTAGAAGAAAAAGAAGAAAGCGAAGAAAGCGAGGAGGAGGGCAGGGAAGCAGCCGTGGAGACACTGCTGTCTCCTGGGCCGGCAGAGCCGCAAGGCCCAACCAGAGCATCCAGCGAGGCAGCCCTTCGGCTACCCCAGCCTGCAGTCTAGATCTGTCAAAGCTGACGAAATGAAAGAAACTGCTGTAATGCTTTAAATTCTTTTCTGCAACTTTTCTCCTCCCTGAAAACTTGCCTGTGTGTTCGGGTTAGAGAAAACAAATTGAAATTCCATGAAATACTCTCTCTGAGTGCCTCCTTCTGCCTGCAACGATCAGTTTCTCTTAGCAAGATGGAGGCAGTAAAATACAAATTCTAATGGAGAAACGTCATCATAGTAAACTGACTTGATTTTCATGAGCAGA
This sequence comes from Desmodus rotundus, assembly GCF_022682495.2. NCBI lineage: Eukaryota > Metazoa > Chordata > Mammalia > Chiroptera > Phyllostomidae > Desmodus > Desmodus rotundus. Next base: position 120,386,989 of record NC_071391.1, read on the forward strand.
GAATCTAATTATTGACCATCAATGGAGGACTGAGCACATATTTCATTTTATTTTTACGAACTGTGAGTGGTTTTGGCAAGGTGTGTGACCGAGTGATATCTAGATGTATACACTGTTTTTAAATGAAAGTATGAAAAACTGAAGTCTCAGGTTAATGAATTACGTGGACAATTGCTATCACATTATATTATCTTCTACAATATTATATAGGAGAATTGGTGAGAGAATTACAACAAAATGATGTAATGAATTGGAAATTTACATGTTGAGGTGTGGGAAAGGATAAAAAGAATATCATTCATTTTCCTGATACAGTGAGCAGTCAGTCACTAAGAAACATGACTTTTAGGTTACTGAGCAGGCAGTGTGTGTGTAGAGAGAGAGAGACAGACAGACAGAGAGAGAATAGAAAGCATCTGGGGTCTATGGTGAGAAATAGTAATTTACTATGGCAGGCAAATGAGATGTAGAAAGATCAAAGACATGAATAAGATGACATCTGCTCCTTGCTCTTCTTTGTGATAGGCAGACAGGAGCAGTGAGAGGTTGAAGGCAAAAGAGATCACAAGGGCTCGGCAGCAGCAGTTGGTGTTGTGCCAGAGCGCCAGGCCTGACCCATCGTGGTGGGAGGACACAGACTGGACGAGGATAAAATACTGGAATGCAATCTGCCCACTGGACTAGAGCAGGAAGTCGGAAATGAGGGAGGCTGGAGAAGGTGGGCGAGAGCCCTTCTAAAGCAGCAAACCACAGCACTCAGGAAGTGTGGAAATAGGTGATCAATGGAAGCCAAGTACACCAGTGGGTGGGACAGGCAAGAAGGCATGAAGATGGATGATGTGGACTCAAGAATATAGCAACACCAGAAAGTCTAGGGACAACGGGCTACTACAAGCAGCATCATGCAGTAGAACCCTGTTCTCACTTGAGAGAGGCACCAGTCCTCCAAGGGGACTGATTACAGGAAAGATGTGTCTTCATTTAGGATGAACTGAAGTCCTGAAATCAAAACAGGAAGGTAGACACCAGGAAGGACATCAAACCTGACTTTCAGATAGATTGCAGAAATCCAGCAGTTCGCTGTGCTGTAGGATGCATAGAGATGCCATAGTGTTTGATCAATGGCTGGACTATTGCAGCTGGAGGAAAGGGCAGAATCTGATGGTTAACAAGCCTGTTGTGAAGGTGAGGCCCAGACGGCTGGGCTAGTGCTTCTGAAATCCTTCCTCCTTAAGGTCAGGGCGGAGTGGGGCTCAGGAAGCTGGTGGGCATCAGTCTGGGATTGTGGAGACCCAGAGGAAAGGGATGAAGGTAGAAAGAATCCGAAGAAAATATTGCAGCCACCACAATGCCTTTTTCCTTAGACTCTTTGAACCTGCTCCCTTCCCAATCTTTTTTGTACAGTGATATTTTTCTTTATGATTATCTATAACTACTAGATATATAACTAAATGGTTTTTCCATGGCTGTACACCTGGGAGATATTTAATGTAATAATATGAGACAGTAAAGAATTTTATGGGGAGAAGATAATAAACACTGCTCTTGATATATTTCATCCAAGCCAAGCTTGGAAATGTATGGAATATGGATTGTCAGTGAAGGTGAGAGCTCCCTATACATTTGTCATGCATATTGAAATGGAAATTGAAGCCACTCGTTTGAGCTGTAGACTTTCTCCAAAGGCATGACCTTAAAAAAAAAAAAAAAGCTAAGGCACATGGAACTTGATACTGCAACATTTGTGGTAACAGTGTGAAAAAGGGGAGGGAGGGAGGAAGGGAGAGAGAGAGAGAAAGAGAGAGGCACACACCAAAGCACCACTTATGGGAAAGCTGAGAAATCGCCAGGTCCTTGAAGCTTAGGGTAGGGTGTCCTTTAGGAGAAAGGCTCTAACACATCCAACCAGAAGCCCCACAACTGCAGAGAAAAAAGAGGGAATAGTTTGGGTTAAGAGGCAACTATTGGAAATAAAGCCAAAGAGCTGATTTGTGTGGTGATTTGAAGGGAGGTAAGATTTCGAGGAGTAATGCTGTTGATAGTGCACTCAAAGAATTTTAGCACACGAGAGAAAGTGACCGAGATGACTTACAGCAGGGGCAGTCGTAGTGAATGGTGACTGACCACACGAAGCGACCTGGAACAACTTATGCATCTCAGACTTAAGTGAATCCCTAGTGAGAACAAGACTCATGACGTCCTGAGAAATCAGATTATGAATCTGTGAGTCATGAGAATTATGGAAGGAACGTGATATTGTCCTGTGGGTCCTCGGATCCAACAGGTCACCAGAATTTTCTGCAGAGCTTTAAAAACAAAAATATACAGGCCCTGACTGGTGTGGGTCAGTGAGTTGGGCATCATCCAGCGAAGCAAGAGATTTGCTTTAATAATAAATCAATAATAATATTGCAAATATATATATAGGTTTCTTGTCCTCACCATAGAATCAGAATCTCTGGATTCATAGGTGAAGGATGAGTGGAAGGAGTCTAGAGTGTTAAAGAAACTCCCCTAATAATTCTATGGCAACAGTCCATCAATTGGCATTAGGAAAACATTTCACTAAACCTGCTCCTATCCTCAGGTTAAGAGGCTCAACAGCAAATATTAGGAAAGGACCCTTAAAAAAATCCCACCTTTCATATGTGTTTCATTTTCCACATTAAACAGCTCATGAAATTTATCCCTTTTCCATAACACTTTTTAGATTGATCAGATATCACACTTCTATTGCTCAAGGTAAAAGAAAAGAAGGTGGTTCTTGGTGGCCTCTGTGGGCCAGTGAGTCTTCCATCAAATCTATTCTCAGTACATTGATTAGTGGTAAAAATCCATTCATTATTTAATAGAATTACTAAGTCTGTAAAGCGTTCTGCATGGGGGTTATTCTTCATGGCAGATCGATTTGTTCTTTAACCTGTATAACTCTCCATTAGCAGATCTTACAAAAACGCTCCTGGACCGATCACACGTATCAGTGACTACAAATAAAAGGAAGTCTGGCATTTATTACTGTGGCATTAAACCAAGTTTGTCCAGCACTACTCCACACAAAGTCATTACCCCCGGTTCCCATTTGGGGGCCAGATGAAATAATTTTCAGTGCATTTCAGTAGCGATAGCCTGCCTGATAAATTTAGCATTTACTGAGGAATGCACTTTCTATGCATGCGGGTACCTGCGCTATTTTCTCTGAGCTCCGAGATTATTGGCAGGAATGATAGCTGGTGCCTCGGGATGAAGCTGTAATTTTATGGTGCCGTGTCTAAGGCTGGAGATGGAACTAGTAGACCACGAATGCCAACAACATCATAAAGAAAAATGTGCCTTAGGAAGTACTTGCCAATTTCTGAGCAATCAATTATTCCCTAACCTACGCACTGACTTTTATGAATAAAACAGCCCAGGAAATGCATTTAATTAAGCAGACAGTTACAACAAAATAAGCTGCTTTCCCTCTTTAGCAAAGATCTCTCCTCCATCCCCTCCCCTGTCTTGCACCCTTGCCCTCCAGTGGGTATTTTCGTGGGTTCGCTTCCATTTTCCAAACTCTTTCCTAAACAAAGACTATCAAGCAAAATTGAGTGCCCTGAGAACAGGAGGTAACTGAATATTCAGAGTGAAGCCGGTTGCCTCCAAGACTCTTTCCAGTTAGGAAATTTTCTCATTCTGCTACATCTTTTTTTTTTGCCATCTCTGTGGAGCCAAGATAGTGGTGTTGTCTGTAGTTCAAGATTGGATCTATTGCCACAGTTCCAGGAGAGAAGGACTTCCCACAATGCCCCATGGGGATGGTTTTGTGGAGGAAAAGCAGGGCCTGTCTCCTGCATCCTTAGTTCTCTCAGTTGCCTATGGTACCAAGCAGAATATAGGTCAGAAGGACTCCTGTGAGTGCCAATCAGAAAAGGCCAGATGGGGAGCAACAGAGGACCATCAGCTACAACCTTCTAGGAAGACTTGCCAACTCTGGCCAGGCATCTAGACAGAAGGAAATATTAGGCATCTTTAAGACTATTTCTCTGCAAAAATATAAAGAGTTGAAAAAGTCAGTGTGTATATATATATTAACTTCTCCAATGAATCTATGATAGTTTAAATAAAATCTTTTGGGACAATGGAGTCATATAAACCTGGGTAAAATGTAGGAATTCAAAACAAAGGAGTTAGTGTTAGGGAAGATAATGATAGCAAAAAACCTCTTCACTTGGGAAACCACTGTATTTGACGTGGAGCACTAGTCCTACACGTGTGGGCTCCATGAAGAGGACATTCTCTCAGGGAATGCTACTAACCCGAGATCTTACCTATATTTCCCCGCCCAAAAAGAGGATATAAAAATGTCAATGTTATATATTTATGTAGTATGATCTCTCAGATACCCACAACACTTGGTGATGTATCTAACTCATAGAATTTCGGTAAAATATTTCAAGTGTTATTACTTTAATTTGCTATGAGAAAATTATATATTGATTTTTTTAAAAGGCTTGCATTTAGTAAAATGGACCCAGGGTGTGAATACAGAATGTAACCCAAAGAGAAAAATGAATTGCACAGTGGTATGGAAAACAGGAGGAAGAAGAAGAAAGCCCAAAGTCAGAGACCTTGGGATCTGACCTGCTCACTGGGTGCGCGGACGGCATATTCGGAAGCATGATACTGGGTAGGTTTCCCCTTTAAGGCACTGACTACCCTGAGAGTGTCTCTAAAGTGTAGTTCCCAGGCCCTAATTACTACGCCAACATTCACATCAGGTCAATCATCAGTCCTTTTCACCATGGAGACGGGGTTGAAGGGATTTCTCTGTGCATGATGCTATCAGCTTCCAGAGGGATCCCACAGCCTTACAGAAAATTAACTGAAGAAAAAAAATATTCAAAGGAGTTAAGTTGTTCTAGGGTCTGTAACATGATTCTCCTTTGTAAGTTTCTTGATGGAAGGCATTATATTTTAAAATTATTTGGTAATGTACTTAATAAATACAGAAATTGGAAATTTGTTCAATTTTATGACTCTCAAAACTAACATGATTCGATTTTAAAGTGGGGCTAGAAACATTTCCATATTTTTAGTCATTAGATTTAGGGCATGTGATGGGGCCTACTCAGAATCCTGGAAATCAGAGGTATTAAATCATATAATTTGCATTGTACAGCCTTACTGCGGTTGTGCACATGGAAATTACTCATGTGGGAGCCTTGACTGCATACCTGTTGGATCACTGGTTTGCTCAGGATGGAGCTCAGAGCGTAGGCGTGGTGTGCTCCCCTGGAGTAGCTCCTCGAGACCAACATGTGATACCCTTAATCCGTCACTATCGGGCTACAGAGAATAGACCTCCGAAAGGATCACGAGTATTGTCTGTCTGCACTGTATCTCAGGTGATCCGCACGCCGCCGACAGGAACAGGATTTATATTCTAACGACTAGATGCTACTCCAGAACAAAGACTAAACAACCCAGGAAGGCTTTGTTGTGATGCAAAATTGTTCGAGATACAAATCCTTCTTTGCATTTCCCTGACCCTGTGAATTAGGAATCTGGGAATACGCCGAGCGAATTCTCCTACGCTAGGGGCCAATAAAGGATGTCCTCAAAACTCCTCTCCTCATTTAGAAAAAGCACAGCTACAAAAATGCAGCCCATCGTTTGTGCATTTTGGCAGCGCTGCTCATTCTACATGGTAATTGATCACTTGGAAATTGACAGGACTTACATTAGGCTCTTGTTCTTAGTTCCAGTCTTAACAGGGGAACTGGGAGAGGAATAAAGCATTACTCATCAGTGGCCGTATTTGGCAAAGGAAGGTCTCTCTCCCCCTATTACCATTCATCCTGATAGAGCTGTGACAGAGACCAGATGTCATTCCAATGTTAAAATTACGTTGTTTTCATAACAAAGTCAGCTTACATCACTCTTAAATAGATCACACTAATGTTCCTCTGTATACTGTCAAGGACAGGGTGAGCTAGATCTTTCCAGAGGACTTGCCAAGCACGAACTATAGGAGAGGTTAAGATTTTCACAGGGCACTCACTGGCTGGCTCCCAGCCTGCACATCTCCGTATCTCTGCAGCATATTTCAAGTCACTGCAACATAAAATACCCTTTCTAGTGATTCCTGGAGGAAATTACAGGCTTGCTTTTGTGGTAGGGAGAAGGTCAAAGATTTCATTGGCTGGAACTCTTTTCTTGCCTATTTTCTTTGCCTTTCCCTCTTGGGCCCTGGTGACCTTGAATTAATTGCTGGCTCAGTGCTTAAGAGTATCCTGCGCACTATCTTTGCCATTTAACATTTGGAACTTTGCAGATAATTCCAAATCTAGGGTCGCCATCCATACAGACTCAGCACCTATGAACCATAATTTTGTCCAAAGCCTGCTCAGTCTATGATACAGCTATGAGGCCACCTCCTCCACAAAGCCATCTATGAGTCATCATTCAGAACTACCTCTTTCTTTTCTGAATTTATCACCCACCTTTTTTTTTTTTGTATATTCACATGGCATATATCATGTTCTGATTCACATGGTGGTTTTGTTCCTGCCTGATCATCAACGTCAGGCCGTTACCATTTGGAGAACAAAGTCTTTCTCTGCTTCAATGTTGCATCTCAGAAGAGCAGGGGACGTAACCATAAAATATGTATTGAATCAAAATATACAATAATGTCCATATATATGTTTCTTCTAGGTCAGCACCATCCCCCTCACTCTAAACAAGCACTCGCAGGCAGCACTGAGACCCACAACGTGCCAGGAGCAAGGGGCACTGCGAGGGGCACTGGCGCCCAACTGTGGACACCGCACAAGCAGGGAGAGGCTCACTTTGTGTAGCCAGCGGAGTCACAGCTCTAGACAGCCAATATGTCGCTTCAGTGAAAGTCGCTCTTCATGAATTGCAATTACCCTAGGTTGGAGAGCCTATGTTTGCGACTAAGAAATTATCTCTAGGCCCAGACAGAGTATCTTGCTGGCCTTCCTAGAGGAAGTCAATGCCAACCGGAATGCCACCCCTGTAAGCCACTCCCAGCGTGCTTTAAAAAGTGCTCTGTGACGAGCCCTGCTAGCTGACAGGACTCAGGGACTCGACAGCAACGCCCGTGCTTGGAGCCCACTCAGCCAGAGCAGGGGACTGTTGCATTTTATGCCAGCGGCTCACGGTCAATAAAACAAAGGGATTACTTTAGGCAGCCTTCCCTTACTCTCACTAATTGGCTGATGTTAGCACAGCTTTGCTCAGACCCCCGGAAAGCATGTTTACTTGCAATTTCTTCCAAATGTCACTTATTAGAAACTCTGCATTCCTGACCCGGGGGAAGAAGCCTGGAGACGCAGCAAAGAGGCTCCAAGTGCATCTATAGGTAAACAAATGAAAGGGCACAGAAGATTGGGGCAGCTCAGGGCGAGGAACTTCACTGGAATCTATTCAGAGAACGGGTCTTCTGTTCCCCCCATAACGCTGCACTACTTTTGGCTCTTGCCATTTCCCAGGTTTGGGTTCCATAAAAACCTAAACAGAAAATGTTCCAGGTTCATGAACTATTCCCAAAGCACAGGACTGAAAAAATCCCCTTCCCTAGTAGCCCTACTGCTAAAGTTTCCATTGGCTGCCCAAGAGCTGTAAGAATAGCTCAGAGGAGTCTTGGTCAAAAATACATATGTAATCACAACATATGAGAAAACCAACAGAATAATACATGGAAAAAGATGAAGAAAGTTAGTGCTGCTAATGCGGGAGTCTCCTTTAATCTAAGTTCCTAATTCTAATTAAGTGAGGGTTAAAAACAACAAACCACATTTAAGAGGGGAAGAGAAAAAAAATGTGGAAAGATCTGTGTGCTCTTTAGATGACATTTGAAGCACACTTCCATGCTTTTAAAAGCCATTTGTTGCTGTTGCTATTTGGGCGGTATGCTTGAATGCCTGTTCAAAAAGCATCCTAAATTTGGGATACATTGTTCTCTTTTAAGACCGGATTAGACTGCTACTTGCTACTTACTTTATAAGAATTGTGAAATTATTCCAGGTACAATGTTTACAGAAAATTCCTATGAGCCTCTAAGGACATTTTGAATTGATCATTTCTCCCATAATCCATTAAGAAAATCAGCTATAGGTTTTCAGATTTTTTCATCCCAATTCAGGGTAACCTCCACAACAACTACATACCTCAGTTTTTAGCAGAAGTGACTCCACATTTTTGCCCTTAACTGAAGGAAAACAACCATATGGACCTTGTTCTTAGCCAGCGCTCCATTAGCTGATTGAATTTACAAAGCTCCACCAGTGACAGACCGTGAATTAACCCCATTTAAACGACTCCGTCCCTCCGGCAGAGCTCACGGTGTCCTGTTTCGGAGCCCACTACCCAAGTCTGCCTCATTCTGGACAGGTCAGGCAGGCTAGTGCAATAAAAATACAATGCACGCCACATACATCATGCTTTTTAAAGCAAAAAGGAAAAATTAATATTTTCTATACCCGATATAATAAAAATATGATCACCTTAACATACAGTTAATACGAAATTTAGTAATGAGAGGTATATTTTTTTCATACTGAATCTTTCAAATCTGCTGTGTGTTTTATAGTTACGACATCCTTTAGCCGGTATTAACCACATTTCAATGACTTAACAGCCACACGTGGCTATGGCACTGAACGGACAGGACTGAGGGATGAGATCTGCTCTCCATCTGCTTTCCACTGTTCACTGCTCACTCACAGTCATTTTCAAGAGTTTCGTGCTTGGCTTTAAACACCTGGACATTAGCTGGACATACAGCCATTCATAACTGTGCATTAGCCTAAAGATAAAAGAGTAACAACTCCCTATTTATAAAAAAATCACCTCTTGCAAACGGTATCACTTTTTAGGTCTGTGAAGTACTAGAGACAGGATAAGGCCCAACCCTTTAGCCCGTGGGCTCATTTTGAAGTAAATGATCACAGAAGACGCCAAGCCCGTTATTCTCCACAAATTTTCTCAACTTCCTACTTCAGCGTGCGCTGTCCATGCTGGCCCACGGACTCGGCGGTCCTGTCTTTCTACCCAGAGAAGGGAACTGTGATTGGACAAAGGAATGAGCTGTGCTTGTATGATCTGTTGACATAAAAATTCTCACCGAGACATGGAAATAAAATATATTCAATGGAAGATCTCATTGGAGAAATAAAATTATAGAAAATTTTTTACAGGGTATTTTCAGGAATTCACCAAACTTAAGGGGAATAAATAAAAAAGCTTCTACTTTGCAATTAGATAGTGGAACCCACGAAAAGATTGAGGCTATGAAGAATGAGCGAAGAACCAATTCAGTTGCGCCCTCACCTAATTTATAGAATGCCAGTGTGAATAAGCCTGTGTTATTACAGTATCAAGTGGTGAAAAATTATTGAATTTTAGTCCTAAAATTAGGGTATGTGTCATTTTGCTCAATATCTACTTCTTGAATCAAAAGATGTCACTACATCACCTTGGGGCATTTATTTTAATCTGTCCTGAATGTAATTATTCCATCAAGCTATTGTCACAAAATCCTATTAACTCAAAGAGTAATTGTGTTATTCACTCCTTACGCAGACCTTGATTTTGGTGCTTATTAAATGCAACGTTCAGGCAGCCAAAATGAAGGATAAGGATTCTTATCTTTTAATTAAGCATCCTTACATCTTTCTGATTTTAGAAATTGTTTCCCACCTTACGTTATGAATATCAGTATCAAAATAAAAATATGCTAGCATTGTACTTCATCATAATATACAGAGGCTTTAGCAATTCAGAGAAGAGCTGAAGGTTTTCGTGAAAATTAGAATTAGCTAATGAATGCTGAGTAATCAAAGCATTATTGTCATTTCTGCACCCACACTGGCAATTGGTCGGGGACCTTCAGAAGCCCCTACTCTGCTGAATTGCTTCTCATTATCTCCTTCCCACTCACTTTACTTCTCGGAAGGCTTGTTGACCTTTACAATCCTCCCCCTTTCTTACCTGATCTTAGTGTGCTCAGAAAATTCTATGCTTTTCTTTTCCTTTTTCATTTATGTGCAGTTTCTTAGAATGCACCAGTTTATAAGGCACCGATAACACCGCGAGACCACACGCAGGTATAAACAGATGGCTGGGGCTAACACGTGCATGACAGAGTCCTCGTTAGGTTTCATCAAGACCTGGACTTGCCTGTCCAGTGGTCTAACCATCTTTGGAAAAGTCAGGCCTTCCTGAAGCCAGTCTTTGCATTGTCTCTCCAGTCTAGAAATAACTCTGTCAAGTTCAATAATGAAATGAATGGCTGCCTTTGACTGAGAACCTACTCTGAGACATGGAGCTAGTGGGCATCTCTCTCATCATGTCACAACAACCATGCCAGCCTTTCCCTTTTTACTTTTTTTTTACTGTGACTAATCATTCAACCAGAAATCCACATAGATTGGTGCCTCTCATATAACTATAGTAGTTTGCCCTATTAAAGTATTTTAATGATGTTGGGAGTTTTAAGCTCAATTTTTGACATTTTGTTTGTCGTGTTGAAGCATCAATGGGTCTTGTAGTTGGGCTTTTCCAATAGACAGCTAATAAGGTGGAACTGAAGTTTACAACAAAAATTGGGGGCTAAAGATATAGACGGGAAAACCATCGATGCTGAGATGAGGGTCATACGTGTTTGTGTCACAAAGGAGTGTGGTCCTTGGAGGCATGAGCAGTGGCTGGCGGCAGCAGCTTGGGAGATTTTCATATTTAAGCAGTGGGAAGAGAAAGACAAGCCATAAAACGGTTCATTAGGGGCAGTGGGAAAAGCTACCCGGCAGACTTCAGAGTGTTGGAGAAGTCACAGGAAGAGCTCTTTCAGGCACCTCAAATGGTGGGTGCTATAGGGGCCCACACTGCAGAATCCCTGCAGCTCTGGAACTCTGGGGAAAAATAGGTCATCCTCAAGAGGGTGGGTTCAGCAAAGTGAAGGGTTAAAAAGTCAGGTTGCAAGGGACCGGTGACCCCGTTTTACTTCATGGGAGTAGATAGAATCTTGACAAGTGGGGGAGTGTTAGTCTTAGAAAGAGAAATGATTTTTCTGAAGGATTGAAGGGTGGAATGATACATGAGTGTAACATTAAAGGCGTAAGTAGTGACTTATGAATAAAACATGGAATAGCACATAACACCATGATCTATATTAATCAAAATTCAATGACGCAAAAATATAAGGAATTTTGAATGAATTCATAATATATTCTCCAGTACCTTGAATCTGTCTTAGTTTTTAAAAATCTATAGGTATTTTACATAATTTAAATACGCAATAAAGAAGAGGAAAAGTAGAACAGGGGAGAATGTCAGGATGGCCCAGGGAAAGGACAGAGGAGAGGAGGACACAGTTCCTAGGCAACCTGAGAGAAGGCGTGTAAGCGATAGCTGCTTTTTCTGGCGGCGATCTGATGCTTATCAGCCACAGCTGGAGAGAGGGGATGCGGCATCTCGAAGGCATCATGAACACCTCACGGAAGGAAGGATTAAGCACTAAAGAGCGAAGACATTCTGGCTCCCTTCTTTCCTCCAGGAAACATTAACATTTTTCAAGATCTTGGGCAGAGTGCCTGGAACTCAGACCTCCTCTTTAAGTGACACTGCTGACATCTTCCAGCAGCCACATGTAGACCTTGGTCGGAGAGTCCCATGGAAGGATTCCTACATTTGAGACAACCAAGTGCACGTGAGGAGACCGAGCTGGGGGAGGGCGGAAGGCATAAGGCGAAGTCAGGGCCAGCAGCCGCCTATAGGGAACTCAACAGCACATCATCTGCGTCTGATCTGTGGAAGTGACATCCTCATTAGCTGAAGATTAATACTGTGGTGCGTAAGGTTTAAATCTTTACAACCTAAAGTAGATGACCGAATTGATCTTTCCTGCAGCCCTTCCCCCCAGCTCTGACTTCAGAAAAGATGGCACATTTTCATTTCTAATTTTCAGCCTCCCATTCCAGTTCCTGGTGATACCAGCATCCATACATAATTTTCTGGGACGATCACAGAGTGACCCAGGAATCAAACCTACATTGCATTCCTCTCTTCCCCCCCACCCTACACACAGGGTCCCCCTACAGTGCAGGGTCAGAGCCGTCCTCTGGACAGAATGTATTTGACCAGTAGATGGAGTACGTGGTCCCCAGAACCTGGTCCCTGCTAGTTAACGCTGTAGTCTTTCCAAAGGGGAAAAAGCCACCACAACCACTAAATCCTGAGCTTAATGTGCACTGGCAGCTGGTACATGTGAAGAAGGACATGGATGGCTCTTACCTGAAGTGTTTTATAGGAATAACTGAGCAGGGGCATTCATTAGCAGTAGGTGAGCAGTAGGACACAGAGGAATCTGAGATTACTCAAAGTCCCTCTGCATCTTCACAGTGCTGCGTAACACCAGCTCAGCACCTGGGAAAGAACCCCGAATGCAATTTTCCCCTTCTTAAATTTCTTTCAGAACTGATCATTTTACTCTGTGGTTTGTTGAGGGAGTGGGATGGGGGAGAAGTCCACTTTGTGCTGGTACGACAGGGAAGAGAGCCATGTCAACTCTCGCAGGCTGCCAAGCCTTTGTTTTGGCAGAAGCGCGGGGGATATTACAGTGGGGATAATTTATCACGCTTGCTTTCGGTGTTCCAAATTTGCAAGCTGTGGCTAATTTCCAGAGGCAGCAGGGCAATAAACTCCACTTTCCTAAAAGAAAAACAGTAACCGCATCACCTTTCAATTAAATGGGCCATGGAAAATGAACAGCCACAGACGATCATGGATATTCAGAAATCCCCAGGAAGCCCAGTGTAGCTGCCAGTGGTGGGATGATACCGTGTGGCCCAAGCAGCCTGGTTTTGGTTTGGTAGGTTATTAGGAGTCAGACTATGCATCTGCTCCTACATCTGTCTGTCTCTGGACATACTCATGTGTGAATATGCATACACATGCACATGTGGACTCTCACATGCTCAACACCACAACACACGACTATGGGAAGCTCACAGAGGAATTGAAGCCTCTTCAGCTATGAATCAGGTGAAGTTTTCTTCACAGTCTCTGATGGGCTGGCTTCCCCGACTCCTTCCTCACTCTCCAGGTGCCCTGACTGTGCTCCCTAGGAGCAGGGACCAAACAGCACCCCTCCACGTCAGTGAGCCCTGTCAGCTAGTGTCCTCAACCCCCCACTTCTCCCGAAATGTACCTGCTGTCTTTCCTGCTGTCCAGGCCAGGTGTTGAGGAGCTGCTTAGCCTACCATCTATTTGTATATAATCTTATATAATGGATCAGTATTTTATAGGGGATTTCCAGGTCACAATTCAAAGGAATAACAATGATAGGCATTTTGAGCAGGCAATTAGTGTGGAAAAGGAGGGATATTTGGGGCTGAGAGTTTCATCCTGAGTCGCCTGCAGATGCTCTTACTGGTTTTGTGGTCCAGGATCACATCATCTATTTCTGCAGACATCCCAAGTACCTGCTCATTACAAAATCCAGACCAGGACCACACATTGTGCCTCTAACTTTAGAGAAAGCAAGGCCAGCCATTGAGATTTGCAGGAAAGAAGAATTCAGAGGCCAGCTAGGAGGTCATTGTTTTCCTTCCTCTCCAGGTCATGGAGAGCAGGCCGCTAGCTCCGTTTTTGTCTCAGGATTTTGGTGTCTCTAGATATTTAATGACTTTACAGGACGGAGTCCTGTGGCCCAGAGAACCAGCTTGGGCCAGTCTCTCTATGTCTACTTTCAAATTCAGGAACACCGTAAAGTCAGACAAGGTCTTAAGAGTTTTGTAATGCACTAAGAACATTTTCCTATTTTTTGTGTGTGCTAATTCATAGGAGAATTTCCAGTTTCCTTCCCTTGTTCTGCTAAAGCATTCATAAGTGTGCGGCACACACAAGAGCTTAACATATGCTGCCTCCTATTATTTTTATCGGTAATTGCTGAAGTTACCATTCTTAAAGCCTATTCCAATCATCTTCCACCATTCCCAGCCCCCAAGCCAGGGGAAGTCCCCTTTCGTCTCTCAAGACCCAGTCAAACTGCCCTGCTGTGGTCTGAGGTCTGACACAGGAATCCGCCTTTAGATGCTTGAGGGTGACAATGGTTGATGACATCTAAAGCCTTCTCAGTGCACCTTGGTTCTTGACCCGAACCTGCGCTTCGGGCTTCGGCATTTATCAGGCTCTGCTCTGTCCTGCATGGATGCTCAGGGCATCTCTTCCCCACCTGCAAAGTCTCTCTGTTTGGAGGCCCCAGGCCATCTTTTCCAAGGCTTCCCAATGCTGCCCTTGGTTTTCGGAGCTCAAAGGATGCCCACTTGGGAGTGACCTGGGATCCCAACCTCTGCCCTATATGCAGAAGCCAGAAGAAATGAACAACAAGGCAAAGCTTTGCTAAAATTATCCCACCTGTCAGTCTGTGAAACGCCGAGTTTGAAGACTGTAATCACAACATTGACACACACAATGCTAATTTCATCCCGTTATATAACCGGACAAGCCCATCAAAGTTACATTTGCGTGGCAGCAGAACTGGGGTTAGAGAGTGAAAAAACGTTAGGTATCACACACTTAATCGTACTTCACCTAACCGTGAACATGCCTGTATTCTGAAATGAACACACGGGTGGTGAATGGGGGCATGAGGCCGCGTCTCTCCGCGTCCAGGTCTGCAGGACCTGCGCCGGGGGCAGGTGACTGCTAATTCGTCTCAGTGGGTTAGTGAAGGGCACAGCTTTCAGCATGTCATGGGAGATTTAGCTGTGTCAAAATCAAATCCTATTTCCACCTGCAACCCCAAATTACAGTTAACTTGCAAATCTGGCATCATTACTAATGAAAATGTCAATGAATAACCACTTTGGATCTACATTTCACTCTATCAGTATTTCTTCCCTCTGCTAGTAGGACACCTGGACTAGTAGGCTTACTTTAGAAAACGTCCTATTTTCTGTATCTTGGTGTGTTTTGCTTTGATGAACTCATTACAAATTGTGTGTAATTACTGCACTGCGAACAAGGGAATGTCAATAAGTTAGGCATAGCACTTTTGAACAAAACATGAGCAGCTCGGAAGATGATTTCTGAATGACAATGTATCTGTGACCAAGTAGGTTGAAATTATAATACTATTATACATTTTCATTTACTGAATTGTATGTGTACAGAGCCAAGGGAAACAAGAGGAAGCATACTCCAGGCCTTTAGCCAATGTACTTCTCTGATTTTACGGATGATTCCATTTATCTTGGGTCTACAATGCTCTATAAAAGATGAAAACATTCTCCTGGGAGGAAAAATCAATTAACTTCCTGGCTTTCACAGACTGGTAACCTTGTTTCTTCTCTTTTGGATTTGGGCAGGACACCCCCATCTTTGGATGAAAAATGCTGACCGGGTGTTCTGGGAACCTTGGCTCATCCCAAGGCTAATGAACGCGCTGTCCTGGCTGTGTGCCCAGCTTTTGTGGCAGGGAGTTACCCCCAAGTGCTTTTTTAAAAAACTTATACCAGAGTTTTATTTAGAAAGCAAGATTTGCCCGTGCATTAGAGGAAATTGGTCTTCTGGAACTATCCAATTCGAATCCTTTTCCCACCTGCAACCTTGAATCAGCCTCCTCGGTCTGATATAATGTCATAAAAATTTTTGTCAGAGAAGTTGAGGAGGGAAGAGTGCCTGTAAGGCTCTTCTAGCTTGGGGGCACCCAGCCTATGCGCCCCTTTCATCAGGGGTGCAGGGGAGGGGTGAGGTTGCGGAGATGAGACCTGAGGGGGGTTGTGCACAGAGGAGGAACAGCACAGAACGAGAACAAAGGGCAAGTGAAGAGCAGCTCTCACTCGACCTTGCAGGCTTCCTGCATGGAATTAAAAGTCAGAAACTAGCTGAGGCTAACAAGAAGTAATCATGGCAATTGCCTCATCTCGTGCTGTCAGCACATGGCAAAGCTTGCTGTGGATAGGCTAGCAAGGAGTCCTTTCCAAACATTTCAAAATATGGGTAATGTGTTCTGTAATTTCTCTTCACCCCTCAGGAGATCATTGGAGACATTAGAAATTCTCAGTCCAATTCAGTGTTGCCGAAGTATTCCAAACCAGAAGAAATAGAAATGAAGTGGAAATATCTCCTTGCAGTCTCCTCAATTGATGCTTTCTGATATATAACAAAATTATCAACAGTTTTGAAAAGGCCTCAAACACCACAATTACAATGTAGTTTTTCCTCCTTCATCCTTTCAGTCTACTGAGTTGTTAACCTATTTAACAGTAAAAGTCTTTTAAAGTCACTTCAGCTTCTGATACTGACTATTAAAATATATTTTTATTTTTATTTATTTATGTTTAAATCCTCACCTGAGGATATGATTATTGATTTTAGAGAGAGAAAGAAAGAGAGAGAGAGGAACACCAATATGAGAGAGAAACATCAGTCAGTTGCCTCCTATATTCACCAACCGGGGATTGAACCTGCAACCTAATTATGTGCCCTGACCAGGTATTGAACCCACAGCCTTTTGGTGTATGGGATGATACTCCAACCGAGACACCCGGCCAGGGCATGATGCTTTCATGTTTAAGTTTTGTTACTAGTCATATAGAAGTTGAATCAGTATCTTAATGAGCATTAAGTGATGGGATTACAGTCCAGTCTCGCATCCATGAGATGTCTTGAAACATGTGATTTAGCCCCACTGGAGTTTCCCTACTACATGACTGTTTAAAAAAATAATATATATATATATATATGTCAAAATTTGATTAGGCAGAGTTTGACTGAAATTGTACCAGGTAAATAAGATTATTTTTGTCTTTTCTGACATGGGTGGATTACTCTTTCATTTGTTTCAATTTTTTTATCTCAGGCAAATGAGGCCAAAGTTGCTTGGCTCTTGTATCTTTGAAGCCATGTGCTTATAACAGGCTAGCCTGGGGGAGACAATATTCATGGCTTGACCTAATAGGTTTTTCCTTGGACAAAAATAAACAGAAAGAGACAAATGAAGAGGAGAAACACAAGGGAGGTAGGAGAAGGAAAAAAATAGTGAAGAAAAGATGGAGAGGAAAAGGAGGTAAGAGAGAAGGGAAGTTAGGAAGGAAGAGAAACAATAATTGTACTCAGTGGGGCTTCCAGGGCAGTGCCCACTTGGACAGCTGAGACGTCTCTGACTTGGCTCCTTCACTCCCGAGTGAGGGAAGAACATCACCCTTTCAGAAGGAGGTCATTGGAGAGTCAGGCTTAAGCTTCATACTTAGCCATTACCTTTTAGGTGCTTGTTGGGAAGGTCCAAGCCTGGCAGCCCCCTGGGTGCAGGTCTTCACCCATTTGGTTTGCCACTTGCTGGCCAGCTCAACTGGAGACGGGTTTAATCTGGCCTCTCTTCCTTCTTATCTTCCCAACAACGCAGTACTTCCATTAAGAAAAAGGCACTCAGCTATTAATTTCTGCTAACTCTTAACCCGGCCAATGAAATATAAGCATGTGCAATTTTGCGTCTATTTTAGGGCATGGCTATGGGGGCGGTTGAAACTCTGCTTGGCTTAGAGCTCTCTGCATTCATCTGATTTTTCCCAGTTCTGTCTCCTTTGTTCATCCTTTCCCTAAGAGGCTGCCTGGCGGTTACAAAAATGACGCAGAACTGAAACAGGCTCAGACTGGATGAAAGAGGGAACAGCCCCCATTCTGCTTAACAGTTTAAAAAAACATAGCATTTTCTTAAAGAGGATGTCCGAGTGCTCTTAGGTATTAGTCATTGCTATTTGAATGTTTTATTTTCCTAGGGGAAAAATTAAAACTCTCCATACCTTCTCTCTCAACCTGGGTTTTGGAAATTAATTGGGGTGGGAGGGGTTAGAGACGCATGTGCAGCTAGTCTCTGGTGGCCCAGTGATCAATACATCACAATATCTCACGTACTCAATGTTGGCCTCAGGAAAGCAAGCAGCAAGAAATGGCTTACATAGACAAATGACTAAATATCTGTTTAATTCACTTCCATTAAGTAAATATTTGTATCACAAGAACATCTTTTTCCTAAATCCATTGGGTTGTCAGTATACTAGAAGTGAGCATATCCTCATTTATAATAAAAGAAGGCGGGGGGATGATGAGCAAGAAGTGTGCCCTGTCTCTGCAGTCATCGGAGACAAAGCAAGAACGAGCCTCGAAGCGTCAGAGCAGGTCTTGCCCAGAAACTACGCAGGGAGCCACAAGTGATATGGACTTGGCATAACTTGGCCACAAAGTACGTCCCTCACAGAGATATTAAAGGGGCTGGAATTTTCACTTGTGGGGACTCAAACACGATGTTATTTGGCAGGGAAGTGAGAGCTCATTATCTAGTGAGATGGGGTTGCTTTAACCTCTCACACGGCACCTTACTCTTTTCACTGAACAGTGAAGGTGCAGATTAGAACGAGATCAGACTGTCTTCTGCTAGAGGCTCTTTGGGGTCCTGGGGAGGATTGGAAGGACTGAGACTGTTAATGAGATGTTTCAAAAGACAGAGTCAGAGAAGCCAAAGCTACACCTTGCCTCTCTTACAGATTTGCTGAGAATCAGATCTTCCTAAAAACCCCTAATTCACTTCACTATTTAGAACTGGAAGATACCAGTTCTAAGATACAACACCATGACTTTATGAGAAAGGAAGGAGAATCCCACCAGCTGCCAAAGAAGTCACAACTGGAGAAGAAGAATGTGTTAGTATGTGCTTGGCAGTGTGCTCGGTGGTTTGAGGTTCACATACCTCGTCTAACCCAATGATTACCAGTCATGGCTGTGCATCTCAATCACCCATGGAAACAAAAAAATACGGTTACCTACATGTTCCAACCCACCACCCACCAGAGAATTGGATTTCTTTGGCTTTGGGTTAGCACCAGGCAAATTTTTTTTTTTTTTTAAGATTTTATTTATTTATTTTTTAGAGAGGGGAAAGGAGAAAGAAAGAGAGGGAGAGAAACATCAATGTGTGGTTGTCTCCTGCATGCCCCCTACCAGGGACCTGGCCTGTCACCCAGACATGTGCCCCAGCGTAGGAATCGAACCAGCAACCTTTTGCTTTGCAGGCCGGCGCTCAACCACCCAGCCACAGCAGCCAGGACACAAGAGTAGTTTTTAAAAGCTACCCAGATGATTCTGAGTCACTGCAGGTTTGAGAACTATTTAATCCTCACAACTCTTTGAGGCAGGAATATTACCCTATCTCCACCAAAAGATGAAAGCAAAGTTCGTGTTTGACCGACCTCAGGGGACGAGAACACGGGTCTATAATATCTGGTTCCATAGTTTTTCCATTGAACACTATAGCTTCCCTAGAGGGCTCAAGTCTTAGGTTTTGAGTAGCTAACTGTAAGACTTTCACTGTTTCTCCTTTATCCTATGAGTGATTGTTCCAAAGGAAGCAGAGGAATATATTTGCTGGAGGCGGGGTATACAGCAAAGCGCATCGCCACCTGCATTGCTCTGGTTTTAACTCTGGCTAGTTGTGTGAGTGTGGGCATGCCACCTCGCTAAGCCTCAGTTTCCTCATTTGCACAGTGGGAACGAGAGACACTCCCTCACATTGCCCTTGGATATTAAATGCGAATACGTATGTGTTAAATAGTGCTCAGTAAGCAGCAGTTCTATCTGCCGTGTTTACAGAGACTGACAATTTTCTCTAGGTCACACAAGGGCATCTGACCCATTCTTCTCTTCTTTCCCCTTGTCTTTAAACAAAAGAGTGTGGTGACTGGGGAAAAGGCCCTAGAGGGGGCATCGATTCAAGGGTGATATTAGATCATGCAGAATCTCCGTTCCACCTGGCGGAGGATACGCAATGCGGTCTAAGGGGCTCAATTTGAGAGTCAAGTTGGGGGCTTGACCATGTTTTGTCGTGTGTAGTGCTCCCGTGTATAATATGCACCTGCGTTTTGGCCCAAACTGACAAGGAAAACATAATCCTTTGTTTTAATTTTTTAATTCAATTAATTATTTATTTATTTATATTTAGAAACAAAACTGATTATCATATTCCAGGGTATTATTTTGCATATGGATATTGTTATTGCTTTCTAGAATTACACTTTTAATGCATAAGCATAAATACAAGAATTAAAAACATTTATAGAGATATGGAATCAGTACTACCCATTTATAATGCACATACTTATTTTCCCCTAAAAAATTTGGGCAAAAAAGTGCACATTATACATGGCAAAATACTGTATCTTGAAGCTGCATTTGCCTCTGACTATCACACCCTTTATTTTCCTTAGTGATGTTTAGGCGGTGGTTGGGGCAGCTGATGCAGACTGGGGAGGGGAGGTAAAAGCCCCTCCAAAAGATGCCTCCTGGTGAGGCTGCTCCCAAAGCATCGCACTTTACCTTGGCCTCCCTTGAATAAACAGATTCATCTGGTGTAATTCTGTGAGCTGCTAGACAGAGACAAGTTCGTTTAGCACTTGAATGGTGAGCTCCAGTGCTAGAATTGCTCTATTTATACTTCACTCTTCAGACAATCCTGAAATCTTTTACATAATTGCTTAGCTCCTATAGCTTAGCAAACAAGTAAATAAGAGGATAAACAATACTCTCTTTTCCATGCAGGTTTACGATGAATTCACAAGTCAGCTTCACTTCCCGTTATTCCGGCTAACTTACCTGATGTACTTACTTTTAAAGTACATCAGAAGACAGTCGGTTTTATTGTTTTCCCTCTGGAAGTTGGGCCTTGGTATTACAGTTACTTGGCAAGCATAGTAGAGCCTGCTGGGTGATAGGCATGACAAAGGATGGCAAATTAGGCAGGTTCAAGTCTTGGAACAAAATTATTCAGACTTAACCTTGCTAAGTCTCTTCAGCTCGTCTATAATTACATAATGCTCCAAAGCTGAAGAGACGATGGAGGTTGGGGAGCATTGTGTACCCTGTCTGTGTTCTCGTACTGCAAACTTCCATGATTTTAAGGGTCAGCTTTGTGGGCCCTTAAAATTTCAGGAAACTGAAATGGAGGCTTGGGGAATCAAGCTGCACACGGGGCCGCTCACCTGCTCGGGCACAGGGAAGGCCTGGGATGGCCAGGTGCTTGCAGACAATCTGGTTTCTGAATAGGGACCTTGCCTCTGGGTGGTTCCTCCACAGCAAGTTAGCTATAGACGCTTCAGATTCTGGAAAAGGGCCTGGATTCTCCTACCGTACCCGCACCCCCATCTCTGGGGGCAGAGGAGAACCAACCGTGTGGGTATTAGACTGAGTTGCATTTTGATTCATTCTGAGAAGAAGCGGTTCACACTCGAATGTCTGTAAGAGTAACAAGTGAAGGCATCCAACTGTTAATGAGTGATCTAAAAGATTACTTGGTAGATTTTACTGGGTATAATCTTGAACTTAGTTGATAGAAGTGTCACCAGTGAACACCTATTAATAGAAGGCAAGTGTAGTAAAACTGCTAATGCAATAAAATGTGGACAAAACAAAACTAGCACTGTCCTATACACAGTGGCTTTCCTGGAAAGCAGAGAGGTAGACAGTGATCGCAACTAAGAGAAATTTTAACGCTAGGGCATCGCGCGGGGAGGTTCACCACTGAGTTTTAAACAGGGTGGTGGACAGCTGTACTTTGAGAATAACAGAGAATAATCTTTCTCATTTATTCTGATTGGGTGTCAAAGCTCTGACTTTTCCCCTGAACTCTTATTATATAACAAAGACTCGATACCTTTTCATTCAGCATTTAAGTTTGCACTTTTTAGGGTTCTTGGTCTTATGGGTGTCAGTATAGTCTCCACAGCAAAACTATCAGCAATAGAAACCAGGGCCCTTACATATAATAGGACATCTTCCCTAACGTTCTCCTTGCCAACTCCAGCTAGGGGTTGAGTGAATGCTATATTCTGTGATCACACACAAGTGTTTTGTTTCCTTTCTTAAACCGCAATCAGACCTTAGTAGCAAATGATCATTAATTTATCTCCTCGAGGAGGTTTCTGGAATTAGGGTTTGTGTCTTTTTTCTTTGATTCCCTACTCCCAGCACCAGGCTCTCTGCACAGCGCCAGGGCAGTGCTGAGTATTGGGACCAAGGGGGTAGTTGTGTTGTTTTAGACTCAGTTTGTTCCTGTATCTTAGGAAATTCAGAGGACAATGAGCTGCTCTCTGCCTTCAAAGGGCTGAGAGTCTAGAAATGGTTATTATTCACATTTTATATACATAGAATTCAGATCATGCTGGTGAACGATTACCCCCAAGAGGACATGTAATTAGCATATTTGTAATGGGTGCTTAAAATAACTTCTCTCTTTCCAAATGTAATCATTTAATTAAACAAAACAACAACAATTTGTCCTGATCACTGGCCTTAGTAAATAAGGCTGTTGACAAAGCCCTGTTCCTTGCTATGAAATACAGAACTTAGATATCTAAGTCATTCCTCACGTATCATTCTCCACATGATTTCATCTTAGTGTAAAGCTATGGCAACAGATATGTGATACCAGTTTTCTTTCCTGCAGTAGATATGAGCTTTAATCCTGCCTAATAAGATCCAGATATGCCTGCATGAGAATTCACACACATAAAGCAGCAAAGTGGAGTTAGTTTTAGCTCTCAGGAACGTAAGATGATGTGGCGAAGGCTGCGGAAAATGCTTCTGTCTCCACTGGCCTGGCGCTGGAATTATAGCCAATTGGAGGCAGCTGCAGCTGCCTAAGAAACAGAGTTAGGGATTTCGACAGCAATGGCAACCAGCTGCAGCCCTGAGTCGCGGGGGACTCAGAAGCCCTGGTGGGGCCTGGATGGGCAGCAGTGGACTGGCATCACTTAACTTCCTTTAATGACAAGACCCCTAGGTCTTTATTTTGGGCCAACTTCATTACCGCCACATTCTAGTCTTCATTAAAGGTTTGGGAGGCAGGGAGCTTTCCACATATGATATCTGCTGCCATCTGTGTGGAAAGCAGAAATGTGTGGCTAGAAGCAGTTTAAAACAAAACTATTTTGCCCTGGCCGGGTGGCTCAGTTGGTTGGAGTGTTGTCCCATGCACCAAAAGCTTGTAGGTTCGATCCCCGGTCGGGGTGTGTATGGGAGGCAACTGATCCATGTCTCTCTCTCTCTCTCTCTCTCAAATCAATAAACACATCCTCAGGTGAACATTAAAACACACAAACAAACAATACCTGCTTTGATGCACATGTGGTCAGACTGTCTCAGCCAACCACGGGGGAGGGGTGGAAAGCAGTGGGGGAATCATGAACACCTATGGTTACAGAGCTTGTTTGCTCAATAATTTGATTATGTGAAAGGTGCTCACTTTTCAGTTCTTCTTTCAAATAATGTATCTTGCTAAATTGCATCCCTTTTATTAACCATGAGGAAGGGAAAATAATTGTTCTTTTCATGTATTTAAGCCATAATGGATTGAAAGGCTAGGAGGTACCTGTCATGACTAATTTCAAATGGTCATATGCTAAAATGTTCACATGCTAATAAGCCATATTTATTTCATGCATAATCCAATAACCAGAACCGTAAAGCTGAACTAATTTTTACTGTTCATTGTGACTATGTTGCAAAAAGCTGTTTACCTGGCTGCTGTTCACATACAAACTGAATCCATTCCATGTGCAATTAACAGGGATAAAACTTGAGTAGAAAAGGTGCCAATTAGAGATAGCTAATGACTTCTGACCCCAATACATTTGCATGAGTGAGATTTCCATAGTTATAATTACAAAAAGTAGAAAATGAGAATGCTACATCAAGAGAAATATATTTTCTCATACAGTTATTTGTATTTAAGAACATAAATCATGTAACTGGGAACTAGTTAGACAGAGAAAACACTTCCAAAAAAAAAAGCCAACTGTCAGAGAAATCCCTTCTTTTCAAAACTGATAGAACTTTTCCTTGCATTAATCTCTTTTGTGTGTTCTGTGCAGCTGCAAAACTTCATCCATTTGATCAATCAAGAGTTGATATTATTTGCAAGACTCTCTCCTGACAAGTCCAAACAAATATTTACAGCTCTCCCTATTTCCGCCGCACTGAACCGCCATTGTTGTCCATGTGCCTCATCTCCCCGTCCTGTCCTGGAAAGGCTCATTGTGACCCTCGGAGCACAATCCCATGACATCTTTTCCTAAAAATGCTCTGGGAACAGCCTGGCAACACTGGTGTTGTGTGCCATACACGTTATCTTTCTCCCCATTGTATTCTGTGGTTCTTCAAGGAGCCGCTACTCATGTGTAAAAGAAGTAGTATTAGGGAAAAGGATGTACGTGGAACCTACAAAAAACACATTAAGAGCGTCTAGTTTCTAAGGACTGCGACATCGGTCCCAAGAGCTAGGTTGGTTCCTGTCTTGTTTGATGGGCAGGAACTAACCAATTGCAACCTTTTGTCTTTTTGTGTTGTATTTGTGGATCTATGAAAGATCTTAGAGATCTACTACAACAAAACTTGTATTCAGATTTGGATCTGAGGTCTAGAAGGTGAATCGATTTGTTACAAGTTCCAGCAGCTATCACTGGAGCTATGGCTATAATATATCTCTAGATCTCCAGTTGGGAGCCTTTTCCTGGAGTCCGGGCTCAAAGGCAAGCCATCATATGAGAAGGATATTGGCTTACACTGAGCTCTAGCCAGTCCAGAAACATTGGGGGTTCCTTCAAAGACTCAGTTTTTGCTGAATTTGCCTGGTGACCCCTGTTCTTCTGTACACACGTCCGCAGCTCCAAATGAAGCCTGGACATGCCTGCCTTCTTGCTGTTAGGACTTTGAGCCTTTCCCACTTCTTAGAATGCGCTGACCCTCACTGCCTCATTCTGATTCCATTAATTTGCATTCAAGAGGATGGCTTTCCTCCTAAGAGCTCACACATTACACCTCAGGCCAAATGAGAAGCACTGTTGAGATCCACACATAAGAACAATATAAACACTTGCTCTCACCTCTTTTACAACCTTAGTTCCACAAGTGAGGCAATTATAACTTTCCGTCTCAGCCTTCACTGATCGCTAAAAGGTAGGCGCACGTTATGAATGGTTCAACGAATGGTAAATGTTTATGTGTTGTTCAATTTTCCTTTAAAATAATAATTGAGTGTTGTTTACAAGGAATGATCCTATATAGATACTTATATAAAATTTAATGCAAATTTGTATGTAAATCAAGTTCAGATCTTTGCCATATTTACTTTAGAGCCTACAAGAACAAGAGCTAACTGTACTTTCATAAACAAATTCAAAGGATGGCTCTGTTTGCTCTCTATTTAGAAGAGCCCCTTTGTCTTTTTTGCAAAGCTTCCCTCACATGGGAGGGGGCTGTCCACATGCAGGTGCCTGTGGCCATTTATGTGGGAAGCAGAAGTGTGAGTGTGGCTCGAAGCAGATTAAAACAAACCTGTTTTGATGCACAAGAAGTCCAATGCTCTGATGATATCACGCAAGCAGGAGGGAGGGAGGGTAGCCCTCAAGCTGGCCCTTTAAGGATCTTCCACCTCTCTCAAGCCTTGCCTGTTTCTCTGACCTGGACCCCTTGCTGCTTGCTGCAGTCTCTCTGGCCTGCTCTGCCTTAGGACACAAGATAAAGAATACTCAGTATTTTCAGAAGATTGGCAAATGCCACTTATGAGAGAGCGGTACTGGTTCTCAGCACACTTTTTTCTTCTGAACTGAAAAAGATAGTGTGGAAAATATATAGACAAAATGGAGTTAAATTTTGATGGTTCTAATATATGTACAGATATAAGAAATGAAAATCATTCATCCACTTTTTAGCATTAACATCTAATTTGGGTGTGTGTGTTGCTGATACACATCTATAGATCTTTACGGTGGCCCAGAATTCCAGATCTTCCCATTTTATGATCATAGGTGGCACTTTGGAGGGATGGCCGTCTAGTCTTGTATTTTGACCCCCACCTTTTTTTTGCCTTGATTCAGGGTCAAACCCCTCGTTCTTTTCTTCCAGGACTTAGTTCGCATGGGGTTTCCTGTTGTGAACCTGGTGCTGTCTCTACTCTTTCTAAATTAATTCTTCTGCAGAGCTGCTTGCACTGGTCTCCTACCACCACCCCCTGAGCTTTGGGCGATTATATTCTCTCATGTCGTTCACATAAATCTTCCCTGGAAGACAAACCCTTCAGGTTGAGCTGCTGTAGGGTGTGTACATTCTCAACCAGAGCCAGCAACACCTACATCAATAGCATCCACCTTCACCAACACCTGCGAAAGCAACTTACTTTGGGAACCTATTTTTTCCCCCAGCATTCCTGTCTGAATGTGAATCTGGCACAGGACAGGGACACTGGAGCCAGGCCTGGCTGTCTCTGGTCTCTGGCCTGGGATGGCTATAGTGTGGGAGGCACTGGACTACAGACCGAAGGGGATAACAGGCATCTACTAAAGTTCCTGAGAGGAAGAATCCTTCAATCTAACAGACAGAGCAGGCCAGGCGTGTTTAGTAGGCAGTGGGTCTGGGTCAAAGAGTAAAGCAAGGCTTGAGAGGGGTAGTAGGTCATCAAAGTCGAGGTAGACAAAGGGTCAGAAAGTAGTTACAAGTTTGTGGAGGTAGAAACCCAGAGGAGACCTTGGACCTGATCCGAAAGCCTATTTCCACTATGCCTTCTTTTGAACCCTCAACTCTGTTTGGGCACCGAGGCCCTAGGAATGTGCTAATGGTAGCAGGAGAAATCAGAAGCATACAGGCAGGTGGTGCATTGTTGCTCTGAGTATTGTTGCTTCAGATGATGTTGTTTTAAGAGAGACAAAAACAAAAGAAGAGAGATGCAGTATGTGAATGTGGTACAGCTTCCCACTTTTTGGTGTCCAACTTTTTTCAAAGAATGGCAAGGTTTATACACTCCAGATGATGTGCCATTTGGACAGCACCTATCTCCCCAAAGAGTTTGGAGAGTAGGAGGTTAGGATTAAAAAATGGAGACCTAATCCTCACCTTGAATGGCTCATGCAGAAGCAGCCCCAATAACTTCCTGTTACCTTCCAACTTTCTCTTTTCCTTCCTGCTGGCACTACCCCCCACATTGGAGCTATGCAGTAAGTCTTCCAAATTCCTGAAGTCTGTGTATTCTATGAAGTTACGTATGAGTTTCTACTATGTAAAAATAACTCAAGGAGTGTTCCAAGATTAATGAATAAGTTTTATGAGTATGTTTTTTATGAAATCGTTTTCTTCTGGAAGAAATTAAAGTATATCATTATGTACAAAAACTAGTCTCTCCTAAGAGTAACAATGTAGGCACTTAGATGCTATTTGCAATAAAATTTACCTTTGCAGTGATAATGGCAGTAACCTTTTAAGTGAACACGCGCATACATGGAACTTGCACCTGTCACTGTCACCATGGAAATGGCCCCAAAACATAACATGCGATTCTATTATTGAGGCAGTGTAGTTTCCCAAATGAATTTTAATGAAATTGTAGCAGAAAAAAAATTATGGAGGCTTCTAAATTATTTAATGGTTTGCAACTAAAATCACATGGAAACCTTCACCTAAAAAAGAAACAATAGTTACCAAATGTCAAGCACACAAAAAAGAACATTCAGGAGGTTTATTTAAAGATAAATGAGGCGCCCAAATGCTAACCCTTTCATATTTATCTTTAGCACTGACCATTTCAATCACCATTCCTGTTGTCGGTTAAGCACATTTGAGCATTAGCTGCCTGGGTGGTATATACTGAGATCGCTGAGTTATCTGGAGATTTTTCATATAGTTTTGGTCATCTTTGGGCTCTCTGTTGCTGTGATGTAAACAGGCTTAGAGCCATAATATTTTAAATTTTTTTATTGATTGATTTAGAAAGAGAGGGAGGGAGGGAGGGGGAGAGAGAGAGAGAGAGAGAGAGGCCACGTTTGTTGCTCCACTTATTCATGCATTCATTGGTTGCTTCTTGTATGTGCCCTGACTGGGGATAGAACCTGCAACCTTGGTGTATGGGGACAATGCTCTAACCAAGTGAACTACCTAGCCAGGGCTAGAGCTACAATATTTTTGATCTGAGAGACCCAAAGTACATCTATTCAAGCCCCTTATTTTACAGATGAAGGAACCAAGGTCTAAAAAGATAAGTGACTTGTCCAAGGTACAAAAGTGAATATGGCTGGCCTAGAAATCCAGTCCCTGACCCTATTCACGCTGAATGGCTGGGCTGCCTTGTGAATTACAGCCTTCCTCCTGGGGTGTTCTTTCATGAAGGGAGGAGGTCAAGTTCTGAATTTGAATATCTGGACTTCATGGACCATTTACGTTTTCGAAGGAACCAGTCCAATTTGCTAAATGAAACAAATTTTTAACTTCTTCCTTGAAGTATGTATCTCCTCCCTAAATACATTAATTGCAATGAGGATTACTACTTTGTACCTTGGAAACCAAACTAATACCTTAATGTAGTACAAGAAGGGAAAGTTTTCTCAATTTGCAATCATTGCCTCACCTCTTCCGTACCCTGAAGTTATGTGAATCAAAAATCCCGGGCTCATAATAAAGCCAACCGTGAAGCCAGCTTCACCTCCAACAGCCTGGAAAACACATCCGGGGGCTTAGCTCAAAGCCATTGGTGATGGTTGGGACACTGGTGTATGACTTTGAGCACATGGTTATGGCATTATACTGGAGGGAGGGAAGCCCTCTTGCTCATAAACTGTGACTGGGATGTGGGTCCTTCCAGAGACAGAGGGTCTTTATTACATAACTCTCGTTAAGGGCTGACGGTGCAGCAGGCTTGGTGTCGCGTCTCGGCCGAGCTGAGGACTCCCCGGGCTCTAGGAGGTCCCCGAGACAGTGTGTCATACAGTGTC
Source organism: Desmodus rotundus (assembly GCF_022682495.2). Taxonomy (NCBI): domain Eukaryota; kingdom Metazoa; phylum Chordata; class Mammalia; order Chiroptera; family Phyllostomidae; genus Desmodus; species Desmodus rotundus. Next base: position 120,415,800 of record NC_071391.1, read on the forward strand.
GATGACTGGAAAATACTCTCACCGATCAAGATGTGATTGTTTTGGCTTCCTTGGAGTTCAGCTTTTGGCACTTGAACTAGGCCCAATGTAACACTGCAGCTGGGAAATGACATTATTTGGGTTGGTTAAGAGGAATCTTTGAATTGAACTCCTCTGTAGTAATAAAGGAGGAAACAGTTCCTGCCATGTTCGGCAAGTCCCAGAGGAGCCCTCTCTCTGTCATTCAGGTATTTGCAAGTGAATTTGCATTATACATACTTTTGTGTAAACATACAGATATATAAGATATGTGAAGTTATGTGTGTGTGTGCGTGTATATACACACATATATGTGTATGTATGTGTATATATATATACACACACATATATAAAACTAGAATAATTCATTCCATAAACATTTCTTGAGTACTTACTAAATGCCAGGCATACCATTCCAATATGTATGTCTACACACACACACGTGTCACTTTTAAAAAAGAGATGATGAATTCCTTCCTTACATGTAATAAAAGACACAGCATGAGTAGAACACATGGGGAATAGCAGGATATCACATTCGTTCCCTTTACACCTCTTCTCCGCCATCCCCCAGCACTGAAATATGAATAACCTTTCTGTCCTTCCTTCTAAATTCTGCAAACCACGCTCCACATGCTAGAGAAGGAAGGGTGCGAAGGTGGTCCATTGCAGGCCCAATTCATGTGCCGTGTGTGCCGAGCCCTCTACTTTTAAAGAAGGACTCCACAGACTCTGAGAAACCCTGTCACCTGTCATAGCCAGTGAGGACTGGGAACTTTGGCATCATAAGCATCCACAGGTTTGTTCAAATCTACTGTGAGTAGGCAAATAGGTAGATGTAGTTTATTTTTATGATTATAAAATTAATATAGTTGTGTTGTTGAATATTTGGGATGAAAGATGTAAAAAACAAAATGGAAAGAGTAATTATATACAGTCTTACAATTCCAGCAATGTTCTTCTACTCAACAGTTTGGTCTATTTCCTGTCGCTTGCTAGTGACTTTGGGGCAGGCTCCCAAGAAATGAATATAATGGGACTACGATGTCTCAACTGACTACATATGTTGTTATACACAGAAGCAATGCCTTACAATTTCCTTAAACGGTGAAAAGGAGTGTGTGTGTGAGAGAGAGAGAGAAAGAGAGAGAATATATATAAGAATATTTAGAAGAAATGAGCCCACCAGAATTTCACTGCAAGCCAGAACGAAAAACATCAAAGATGTTTAAGTAGGCTTGTCTAGTTCTTTGTAAATATCATTTTAGAAAACAAACAAAAACAGAACAGTAAAAAGTTTGCACTGCATTTCATATTTGCAAATAGAGCTGCTTTCATCCACAGTAAAATTGCTTGGTGTGATTTGTAATCTCATTATTCTGGATTCCCCCTCCTCGACACACTGCTTGTGTTCATGTAGCTTCTCCCTGTGTCACGTGCTCTGAGCAGAGAAGGGCATAATTATAAGTCTCCATTCACTAACAGAAACCATGGCTGCACCCAGCAACTCAACTCCCCCTTTGCAAAGCCCTACATAGAAAACATAATGGTGCAGATACCGTTTTGAATGTCAACAGCCTAAAAATGTTAGGAAAACAGATCCCATGGGTTCTTCACGTCAGGCACCTGTTTCAACATTTGCTCTTGGTATCAGTTGTCCATCTACTCAGGAGCAAACCAACGACCAGAGATAAGATGCTGTGCCTACCATTACTCAATAATAGCAGGAGACGTGGGAGATACAATCAGGACTTGTATTTCAAGACTTTCCACAAATCAGGCTTTTGTTTTTCTACAAAAAGAAAAACAAAAGGTACTGAGAAAACGTAGCCAGACTGTGAAGACAAACTTGAAATGCAGAGTAGTATACCTTGCACCATCTCCACGCTTAGAAAGGCAAAGCTGTTGGGGTCCTGCTCTTTATTCCCTGGTTATTAAGATTAAGTTCCCCAATCTGGGATCTTTGCGAAGATCTACAATGCCATGACAACCAATCAATCATTCCTTCCTTCCGCAAACATGGACACAAGTGCCTACAGGAAGGCAGGACTGGTGACACTGAAGACCCACCTCACGGCCCTGCGTTTCCACACAGAGCAGCTGTGATGCTTTGACATGAAGGACGTCCCTAAATCTTTAGACTGGTAATTTAGTACTTACTGGAGTTGTTTGCAATCTCTGGAAAGAAAGCAGAAAAATGTCTCAGCTCTAAATTCAGTATTTCAGAAGTAGCAACATCATGGATTCACATGGAGCCTCACTCTAGGAAACCGGACAAAGGAAGGTGATGTTACATCAGCACCACAGATGTTCTGAAGAGCTTTGCATTTCTCCTCTGGGATGGGCTGGCCCGTGCGCTCGAAAGTGCATTCACAGAGAAAGGGGCACTGACTCTGCTGCACATTTATAGTGAAATCTATTTTTTTTCCTCGAAGACAACAGATACTCAAAGGGGGAAAGAATTCCATCCGAGTGCCCTATACCTCCCTCTGATGAGACTAAGTGCTGGATAAACAAACAGCACGTCTAAAACCTCAGGGGGACACTTGAGTCAGGAGCAATGAAAGAGGAAAGCAGGTAGAGTACGGGGACAGACTGCAGGCAGACAGCGACATTTCTGAGTGATTTCGGAGTGCAGAGGGTTCTAGAGTCAGAGGTCCAAGTCCCCATCAGCAGCTCCCCTTCTCCGATATAAAAAAATGAACATGAGAGTTATTTAATAAAAAGAGCTGTGAAAACACAGCTGCACTCATTATATTCCAACTAGACTGCTTCCTCTACGCTTTCCCGTGGAGAGATTTTGAAGCCTTCCAGACCTCCTCACTAGTGGGCTAGCAAGGAAGTAGAAGCTCTGGGCGCATGGATTTAGTGATGGGAGGTGAATAGGGCATGAGTCCATGCTAATGAACAAAGCCACAGGCTAAGCACCTTCATTTATTGAGCACCTATTATGTGAGAGTCTTGTTCTCAGCCCTTCACATCTATTATCTCTTTAAATTTCCCAACCACGTTAAGGTAACGTCAGTCTTTCCTGCCAACCTATGAAGCCCAGGCTGGGAGTTGTCCAATGACTTTTCCTGTATAATCTTGCCCTAAGGGAAGACGTTACTCTGATTTTTCCACCTCATGTTTTTCCCTGGCAATTGCTGTGAGAGAATGTTGTTTTTGGAGCTGAACAGACAAGTGTTGTACATGATATGCAAACCAAAAAAAAATTTTTTTTTTCTGACAAGAAAGCACTTGTCAATTTCAGTCTGTCTATGAATGATCAAGCCTTTTCCTACGACTGGATATTTTTAAACGAACAGATTTCACCTCAGTTTTCAACTGGAATTTTGCTCTGTGTGGAGTGCCTCCCCAGCCAGCCTTGGGAAAATCAGCAAAGAGGATCAGTCACACTGGAGTGGCCACAGGGGGCGCTGCTGCTGAAATGCAGAAGCTCTACCCCCAAGGAGAGCTGCTGGAGTCCCAGCAGGAGCCTATGGGTTTGTTCAATACAGGGAGGGAATGTCTGGAGGATAAGAGACTGCACTCATTCTCTGGAGAACGTCTGCTGTATATATTTGCCAAGTGATAAGTATTCTAGTAAATCAAAGACCACTTGACTATTTACAGAGTTCAAAGATAGCTTCCTGGCTCTTGAGTTATATAAATGGCTATGTTAAAAACAGGCAACCAATATAACTGAGCAACCTGAAATGGGCCATCATACACACCATATGTGAGGATCATAAAAAAATCAAAATAAGAGGAGTTCAGTATAAATTGAGAATCATTCCCACTCCAATCAACACGAATCTTATGCATGTGGCCCCTAGAAGAGGGCTGGAGTTCCACCCTCTGTGCTGTTCGCTGCGCAGGCCTCTCTCCGGGTGTGGCACCCCTCTCTTCAGTTTGGAGGGTCTATGCCTGATCCCTGATACTCCTTTCCAGCAACACATACTACGTAGCCACATTATGTGTCTATAGATTAAAAAGTATGTTCAAGACATTTTTTTCCCTTGTGACAAAATTTACAGAAAAAGGCTAAGGGTCCACCTAGGAAGAATAGTGTGCAAACGTAAAGTGGATCAGTGGGCTCTTCTCAGGACGGAGCGCCTGAGAGGACAATTGAGCGAGCATGAAATCTGACAAGGTAGAATGTTCGCATGCTCTGACTTCATACTGTACGCACCTCTTTGCTTCTGCCTGGGAAACGGCCATTGATGTACAGACTCACTTGAACCACCAAATTTAGCAGAAGAAGCCAAACCAAAGCAGACATGTCCTTGCATTTATATTTTCATTTGGTTTCATCTTTCTTGCAAAGTTGACTCTAAAAATAATCACTCCTTCCCCACACTATTTGCTGCTTTTTTATTATGCATATTGTGATTAAGAAACACAAACAAGAGGCTTAACAAATAAAAACACAAACAAAAGACTTTAAAATCGTGCCAAATATCCCCAGTTAGACATCATCTCTACTTTCTAAGTTACAATATCTTATATATTATTATATAATAGGTAATATAATTATATAACTATGTGTCAGAGCTATGTTGAATATTATATATATAACCTTATTTTATGCCAGAAAACCTATTTTATGAATGAAGAAAATGATGTTTATGGAGGTTAAGCAACTTGTTCAAGGTTACACAGTAAGTAGCTCAGCCAGGACTCTATAGGGTCTGTCTCAGCAACTTATGATTTTAATCATTTGGCTATATGACCTATCTTGGACTGGTTTCTAAAACAGCTGTTTAATTAACCTCTCTTTTTTTTAAGAGTTTTAATAGATTTTAAGTGTTGCTTTTCCTGGCCAGGCAATAATGTAAATTTTAAGCCGCACACACACAAGTTCCAATGAAGAAAAAGAAAACAAAACAAATAACTAAAACTAACACCCTACACAGAGACTCCATAGCTGCACTCCTCGGTTGTGGGTGGTTTCACCCACACTGCAGGCACATGATACATATCCATCCAGACCTTGCTTTAGAAAGGTGTTCTGAACGGGGGAAACCTGAAATACGCAGGCCATGGCCTTGACTCCACCTAAGAATGCCTGCTGTTATTGGGGTTACCCTGTTATCATGCCACTTTTGGCCAGAGTCCGATAGGGAGACATCATTTTTCTCTGGCTCACCGTATATGCTTCCAATCAGTCCCCAAGACAGACTTTCTTCACGGCAGTTCTTCCTCGAGTCCCAGTCAGCAGAACGTTGGATAGCAGCAGCGCGGCCCAGGGCTGGGCCGGCCAGTCTGTGCAGGAGTCGGTCCCTCTGCACAGCCTGCCGTTAAGATCTGCCGGTTGAGTGTGTTGTATTTCCAACACTGCCCTTCAAACAGACCTTTTATAGAGAAAGTCACTGCTATTTGTTTGTTTCAGAAGGTGGATGGTGAACACATAGTGCTTTGATATGCTTTCACGTTAAGGCTGTTCATGGGAGGTTTGCACTCTGTTGAATAAACAGTTTTTAAAATTCTATTTGTTCACAGACTTCTACTATGACACCTCAGGGGAAATTTTTTAGTGTTTTTAATTTTATCACTTTAAAGGAAAGTGGGCAGAGGTGATTAGGGCTGTGCAAACCCAGTCCAGCTGCCAGTGCCTGGAGAAGCTGGCGCTCCAACAGGTTTCTGCTAAAAAAAAGTGAGCATTTTCCAGTATTGCCTCAGATTCTTCCATCTTTCCCCACACTTTCTGAAATGAAATGTGATATCTGAAGGATGGGAAACAACCATTTTAGTGTGAAAACACACTGGAGTGGAAAGGCCTTGCATATTTCCTCCAGACTAAGGCTGGAGGAGAATTTGGCCATCTTCCTGGGCAGAACTGGGGAGCTGGTACCTTCGCATCGACCCTTAACTATGTTAAGGCTTTGAGCCTTGGGGGATTTTCCAAGCACAGGGCACTGGCTTTCTGCACCCTGGAATGTAGAGGCCCAAGACCCCCAGAGAGCATCAGCGGCACAGGCGAGGTGCATTGCTGAGCTGAGGCCCACCGTGTCCTGGCCTGTCAGACGCCAGGTTAGGCCAAGTGTGGAGGGGCCTTGTTTCGCTTCACTTGCCACATGACTGGAAATCCTTACTTGCAGAATATGCAAGAAGCCTGACCAAAGCAACATTAGAACGCAGCAAAGTGGGGTGTGTGTGTGTGTGTGTGTGTGTGTGTAGCAGTGGGTGTAAGGCGTGGATTTTACTAATGTGATTATTGAAATAAACTCTCCCATATGCTAGAGCACCAGGCGGTGCTACAAAAATGAGGGGAGAAAAGGCTCAGGGCATGTACGTCACATCAGCTGTACTGGTCAACATGCAAACGACCATCATTCTAATCTTTTTGGCTTGTAACTGTTTTAATTTTTTTGTAGTATGTTAGAGAAAATACAAATTTACACACAGAATTCTAATAAAATGCATAAATAATTACATTTTACAGGAGAAAAGGACCTTAGGGATTACAGAGGTACCTCGGTACTCGTCATTAATTCGTTCCAGAACTCGGGACCAAGGCCAGAACTGACGAGTACCAAACGATGCAGCCTTTTCCCTTGTGGGAGGGCATAGTGACTCATGCAAGTTCTAGCCCGTGCGATGAGTCCCGAGCAAGCGCCGAGTGCTGTAACAATTTTTTCTCATCAAAATGCGACGAGTACACGGTTTGACGAGTTCTGAAGCGCCGAGTACCGAGGTACGACTGTATCTCCTCCAGCCTTCATTTCCAAGAAGAGGTCAAGGATTAAGCCAAAATACAGAGAAGACAAATGATTTGCAAAGTCTTACAGGTAATCAATGTCAGAACTATGATGATTAGAATACAGATTCCCTGCTTCCACGTTCAATGCTATTTCCACTATCACCTGTAATAGACTTAGAGGCAAAAGTAACTTATGTCAGTTATGCTCAATTCTCAATAAAATGTTCCAACAATATTTTGTAAGTGTATGTTCTCTGACCTCAAACTTGATTGAAGGTAGTGATCTGAGTCCCTTAAACCAAGTGGCTTCATTTTTTTATCTCAGTTCTCTATCACACCAAAAATATTTATTGCATTTTTAGAAATAGCATTCCAAGGGATAAATAAATACAAATTTTCGAAGTTTTTCATGACAAGAAAGCACATTAAGAGAACTAAATGTTCCAGACTGTGGATTATATACAAATAGAGTCCCAACACGAAGGTGCATTTTTTCACACTCATCTGAAATTGATTTTAAGGTTTCCCTATTGAGGCCTTTTTGAAGGTGATAATAAATATCAGTTTTTTTTATTCTAGGTTTAAAAACCTATATTCAAATTTCCTTTGAGTGATACCAGCTTAGGCATAAGTGAATTTGTGTTTGTAATCAAACTAAGACTGAACGTGAGCCCACTGGCTATTGAGAGAAAATCTGGTCTAATCTTTGAAATCTCGGGTCATCTCTGGTTTTGAAGGGGTTGTGTTGTCTATTCATTGTAAACTAACCTTTAGGCCGTAAGTAATTTCAGAGAAAACAAACAAGCAAATCTACAACGAATGATGTGTGTTACTCTGATTCTACCTCACCAGGGACAATGGATTTTGATTTCTAGGGACGTTCAGTGAGAACAGGATGACTAGCAGAGTTGACGATGTGATCGGCCGGCCAATTGTCACGGGGTCCTTTGTGTGCTGCTATAATTTCTTCTAGGAAACGAGCACATGACAGAAAGCCTCCCGCAAACCTCTTTTGCTCTAGAGATGGAAGTATGGCTCCTTCCAGTTTTCCTCATGTTGTTATAAGCAGCTAAATTTTCTTTTCTAAAATCAAACAATGTCTGCTGAAGGGGACCATTAAGTTCTGCACTATCATGCTGAAAACTTAAGCGGATTAATTAGTTGGGTGTTAAACCTCTCAGAGTTGCTATTAGCTCATTACTTACCTCTCTGTTATGATATCTGTCAAATGGAGAACAGCCTCATTCACCTAGAGACGTCCATCCATTCTAAGGGAAGATACTCTCCTACCCTTTTGAAATAAATAGACCCCTGGTCACAAAAATCTTAAGCACCTTTACTTGGGATAACTGCTGAAAAACAATAGTAGCTTTCAAAATTCAGTTGTGGTACTGTTCATTTGCATAATTTACCATGTTCCGTAAATTTCATTTTCATAACTCTCCGAGCTTCTCAAATGGGGGGCGGGGCCTGGGCCTTACCCTGCCAGTCTCCAAGAAGGTGGTAGGAGAGCGAGGAGGTGTCCCCCTTATTCCCATGCCTACCCTGTTGAGAAGCACTACTCTAAACAATTCCTCCAAAAATATTCAAGCTTTTAAAAACTTGGCTTTAATTTTTTTTTGAACTTAAAGTCAGGGTATAACCATTGTTTTGAATAACTGCAATGCATTTTTCATGTTGTAGGTATTGTAGTAAAAATTGCCAAAGAATCACTTAAATTTTGTGAGTATTGACACATTACAGTGTAAGGTGGCTCAAGATGCTTCCTGGTCTGATTACCTACCCAGACCTGATTTAAGAAAAGGTGGTGACTTCACTGGAAATGACTCACTGATATTCAATCTGTAGAATTTAGCTGAAAAAAAAAAAACGTGTTTTGATAAGTGGCAATGGTTGTTTCAGAGAAAGGTATTGCAGTTATATGAAGAGGTGAACAGGCAAATCTATTGATCTGCTTATCTATTCTCAAAACCTTTGTGTTGTGAATGAGTGTGTATGTGCACACGTGTGTTCTATTTTTTACGTCAAACCACACCATTGTTCTGTACCCTGATTTAACAACCTAGAAACAATTCCTTAACTAAAGTTGTGAAAAAGGCATGTGATGAATATTAAAATGCATTCTGAGAATAAAAATTTTCTGGAAGTATGGAGAAGTGTTCCTTAAGTATTCCTTTATTATTTGGAAGGGGGAGAAATTTAATAGAGTGTAAGGACATTAAGATTTTGGAATGAGGCTGAATTAAAATTCTTGCTTTCCCACCATGTGACGGGCCATATTTTGTACTTAACATCCTTGAGGTTCAGTTTCTTAATCTAGAAAATGGGAATGATATACACATTATAAAGAGACCCTAAGTACTAACTGGAGAAAATGATCTAAGACCTTGGCAAATCATAGGTGCTTAACATTACCACTGCCATTTAAATCGGTGATTATTAACTGGCACCTTCCAACACAAATGATCTGGAAAAATTTCCAACATACACATGCCCTGATCCCATGATAGGAGAATATAAGTCCAGAGTAGGACTTGTGTGTTTGGGGAAAGCTCCCCAGATAATTCCAAAGCACGACCCTGGTTAAGAAGACTGGTTCAGCCCTAGGCAGGTGGCTCAGTTGGCTGGAGCATTGTACTGTACACCAAAAAAAAGGTTGTGGGTTCGATCCCTAGTCAGGGCATATACAGGAGGCAACCGATCAATGTTGCTCTCTTATATCAATCTCTCTCTCTCCTCTCTCTCTCAGAATCAACAAATATATTCTTGGGGGAGGATTAAAAAACAAAAAATGCTTGGTCCAGTTAATTTTAATCTTTTCAGTAGATGTACTTAGGGAATATGACTCGGTCATCACTGCAATGATCTGCTACTGAAGAACCCTCCCCCCCCCACCACAGCGCTCTCAAGAGTACTTCTATATATGGTTCAAGTCTGTCCATGGCCCGTATTTAATCTGGAATTCAGGGACAAGCAGGATGCTTCCTAGTGTACGTCAGCACACTATAGCTGAAACAACTGAAGTATATTTGCATGCAAAAGAGTGCCTATGGCCGTTCAGCAGTCACTGACTGGATCACAGAACTAAGGGAGGTGAGAGTTTGATCCCCGCTCCCGCCTTTTAGTGTTCTCTGCCTTAAGAGGTCCCTGGCCTCTTAAGCCATCAGGTAAAGGTATCAGGCAGGAGTGTGTACAGATCTATAGAACCTACTGAAATTGCTAGGAAGAATTAAATATTAGCAAGTTTTAATAAATGTTTTATTCATTCATCATTTTGAAGTTTATTTTTAAGAACCCACCCACCCCTAAAATACTGAGTGTCTAAATCGGATATTGCTAAAATAACTAGGGTGTGAAGTGATTCATTTTAAAATTACAAACAAAAATCTCACTAGAAAAAAAACTCAGTGTATGAGGTGGATAAGCTTCAGACAAAGGGAAAACCGAACCTGCTAGTCAGAGATTAAAAAAAAAAAAAAAAAAAAGCTCCTACTTTATGTTGCCAAGGAGACTGTATAAACAGACAAATAAGGAGAAGTGGCTGGCTGGCAATAAGGCTAATGTGGAAAACCTCTCATTGTTGTGTGGCATGCTTCTTTTCAGAGGAGCAGGAAGAGGTGGCAGGCAGACAAGGAGAGGGAAAAAGAATGAAAGAGTCTTTCTTCTAAAGAGGGCCATGTGAGTCCCTGGAAGATGGACCCAGGTGACCCAGGCTGACATTTTGGTAAATCACGTGGAAATAAAGTTTAGCAGCCCTACATGCATTGCCTCACGATTCCTTTGATATTTTACCCCTGCACTCTGATAAGCTATATGAGGAAGAAGTCTCATAGATCTTTTCATTCAGATATTCGACCTACGTTGACTTTGTGCTCGCCAGGTGGGAGCAACACCTGAAAGTTGGTGGAGAGAATGGGCAACTGAGTCTGCCTGACTGAGGTCACACTGAATAAGTAAATACACATGCGCCCACACACATGTAAGCAACTTATTACTTACATCACTTTACTCTTTTAGTAGTATATGTAATCCAACCACGTAACCAAATGCAATGATTTCCCTTTCATTTGCTCCATTCACTCAATGCACACAGAGCACTATAGGTAAATGCAATGGACTTACAGGTAATCCCGTTCCTCAAGATATTCATGGTGCATGGCATAAAAAATACACTCATTATAAATTTAGTAAGAAAAATTGTTGCTTTTTTACACTACTATATATGCAGCACGATCGGTTGGTTATACAGAGGTGTAAAAATACAAAATTTTCACAGAAACTCAAGCAAACAATAAACAAACAGTGGTCATTAGTGATGGATATGAAAAGTATGGATTATTGGTTTTTCCTTCTTTTTATGTTTATCTCCAAATTTTCTATAATGTGCCTGTATGAGAATTTAGAGTTGATTAATGTGAATCTGGTTTCAGATGTTGAACTTTGCAGAGTCTGAGATGAGAATGATTACGTTGGGCAAAACCAAGATATAAAACAGCTCTTTCTACATCTGTAAGTTTGTTTGCAAGTTGTTTTTTCTTTTCTCTTTTTTTTTTTTTTAAAGAAAATGCCTGTTTTAATGTGTCTCTTCAAACCTATGACGGTAAAAGTCGATCCTTTTGAATGAGGATAAAATAAGATTGCAAACCAGCTCTTATTTCATTGGAAAGTTTTCACTTAACTAGAAGGCAAATGTTAGCATTGCTCATTACACATTAAAAGAAAAAAAAAAGAGTTCTTTCCAATTGCTAAGTCATCAATAGATTTAAAAACAGAAATGAGATTGGGGTCTCAGGTCATCTCCCTACACTGTAAGGGTCAAAAAGAACACCACTTTGTGAAAAGCCAGCCAGCACTCCGCGCTCAGAGTTGGCATGTTGCATTAACAAACACCCTTTTTCTATCAAACTGCTCCTGATTTGAGTTGTTAAACGTGCATTTTTCTTTGCAGGCTATTGTAATGCTTCATCAAACAGAGAGCCTATTTGTAAAGGTCATTAGAGAACACGAAGCTAAATGCAGCAGAGTTATCATCTGCACCTCTCAAAAATATCATGTTCTTTAAATGGTTTAAAAATTTTACTTTTTTCCCCAAATTTCCATCCAGAAAATCATGAAGTTTTAATGTGTAAGTTACAGTCTGCAAGGTCACGCCACACCAATGCCACCTAGTCAGTCTGAATAATTGGTAAATTTATCAGCGGCACCAAATTCTCAGCAGACAGTAAACTTCTGCCAGCATATTGGTTTCTGTTCATTTTTGCAAGATTGACAGGCTCATTATGGTAATATTGCCATCTCCACTTGTGAGCTCATACTGTGCAACTGTAATTTGGCATATGTTAATGAGGAGATAGTTATATCAAAGAACGAACACTTGGACTGATGTGCAAGGCACCATTTAATTATAAGAACATTATGGGCTTCAGTCCTGTTATTGATTCTTCCCTTCCTTCCGTCTTGTCTCTTTTCAACTTCTATTTCTTTCTAGAGTTCGCTTCTTTACTTTCTTTCTCCTCTTTCCTTCTTAATAAACAACAGATTTTTTTTATGCTATCTCTCCAAGGCTGCACTTGAGAGAATTCTTTCCTCCTAGTTGTTGGTTAACATATGCAAATGTGACAGAACTGACATGACAAACAAGAAGGCATTCGAAATAAACTGAAATGAACTAGTGTCTCTTCTCTCTCCCACTTCCATGGTGGAAATGATGATATCCTCCCCATCTGCACCCCAGCAGGCTGTGAGTGGGCAGGAAACCAGCTGGGGAGGCAGCCGTGGCAGAGCTCCAGGTCCTCAGCTTCTGGGAGGTCCCAGAGCTCACAGTGCCTCTCCCAGCTATTGGACTCTATCTCCTGGCATGTCCATTCAAAGGGAGAATGGAAACCATTTTTCCAAGCCATGTTGTCTAGAGAGGATGTCTACTATAAAGAAGGCTAATGTAGAGGAGGGGACAGCATTCTGGACTGGGTGTCAGGGAACCTCGGTCTTTCAGGGCCTCTTGTTGCAATCATGGCATCTTAGTCTGTTACATCACCTTCCTGGAGTTTGGTTTTCTCATTTCTAAAGTGAGAGCTTCCAGCTTTAAAATTCCATGATTCCATTATGGAAAATATGTGCAGAATTGAGAAAAGAGGGAAAATAGTTTGGGGATGTCTTTTTTGCCTCAGTTGGCAAATTATGCTGAGAGTAGAGTATCGCTGCAATCCCAGGATGTGGCTAAGAGGCAAGACTTGTGGCCTCGAGGCTTTCCCTAAGATGGTGGCCACAATGACATCCAGTGCCTTTGGAGGCACCACCCTTGTGTCCAGGTGTGTATCAGCTGAAATCAGGGTCACGGAGTAGTCAGCCGATTACAAACCGGAAGAACCCGCTGACAGGTGCTGGGGGCTGCTCCTGGCGCTCTGCAATATGGCACAAGGTGGGTGACCACCGTGGGGTACTGAGTCCATCAAGAAAATATTACTACACTATACATGTATACTATAAATATGCATACTATATATGTATACTGTATATTATGTATATACTATATACATAATATATTCATAATATACATATATATTCATAATTCTAAGCCTGAATCTTCCAGTCTGTTACAATCTTTTTAGTAGCATTTCAGCTAAGGACATAGTGAACTTTACTTGCAGAACCTAGCTCATTTGAAATGGACTCTACTTGCAAGACTTTGCTCATTTTAAGTGAACTCTAGTGTACTATGCTGGTTTCCTAACCCACCAGCACACTTCCATATATTTCAGAAAACTTCTTTAAATATACCACGGGGGACTAGCTTTTAAACAAATTCTCAACATGCAGCTTCTCAACAGATGATGCCATTTGACTCACTATGTCCCTGTGCCACTGTGTCCCATTCATTTGCTGTCAGCTACTGTTGGAAAATTAGACGGGCCCAAATCAGAGGAAACCTGAGCAATGATAGTGAAACCCCTAAAAAAATACCAGTGACAACTATTGACCTTTCTGTGGCCTCTCCTTCTTTTTCTGACCCTCTTCACAGGAGCCCAGTTTATAGTCAGATCATCATCCCTGAGGTTCCACAGAAAGGAACACGGTTACTGAGATAGCGACTCTTTCCGACAGCGTATCAGACATGGCAAAGCACATTATGCCCACACTCCCCCTGCGACAATCTAGTTTCTACTTGAGTTAATGGAAGCAATTAATTCCCTTTCCAAAGCAGGGTGATTACATAAATACATAATTTTCTAATCCATACCCGTAAGGCGAGTGATTCCTTTGCACCGCCCTCCGTGTGTCAAACAAAGAACCTTACTGAACTAAACTGTCCTTTACCTTTACACAAGCTTTCAGAAATCCTCCAGCAACTGTCTGCTTCGTTCTCCAATCCAGTCAGATGGCAGAACCATATCTCCCCATGGATACAGGAATCTAAGGTTTATTAAGTATTTTCACGCAGCAAAGGTTGGTGATGCCCGACCTGTGGCCCCAGGGACAGGCACGGCGAGGAGGCCCCGGGAACGACACGTGAACTCTGACAGTCACTCTCAGGGCTCTGCTACAACAGTTTACCAGTGTGGGTGATGCTGACAATAATTAGGCAAATGGGATGCCAAACAATTGTAAGAAAAGCTGTCAAACATTTTGTGTTATTATCCCCTGCACAGGCCTGTGATTTATCATCAGAGAAAAAGCACATTTAAAAAAAAAGTCTCTAGACAGTGACATTTTGTTCAAATTACAACCCTCGGCTTCTCTGCCTGCAGACTGACATCTCCAGGGTCAGAGGTAATGCTCAGCAACTGGTTCCCTCATTCATCGAGCAGGTCTCTGGGGCAGGTTCTGGCCACCGTCAGGACGCTGGGGTGCCAGGAGGGGAACAGAGTACCTCTCAACACATGGGAAGTCACTTGCCTTCAGATGTCAAAGTGAAATGAAATAACTGATACCCATATTTCCTTTTTGCATTCTTAGTCACCATTGGCCCTAAAACTTGAACTAATGGTCTTCTGCATTAAGACTTCTACCCATCACATATTCACCCCTCTCCAACCAAGCCCTTGTTTGCGATGTTGGCCTTGCTTAAAGGGTATTTTCAGGGCTGTGATCTTCTCAATATAAAATCACATTTTCCGATGATGTCTCCAATGGCTGTAATTGAACCAGAAAGAAGAAGAAAGAGAAACAATAATTTTCTAATCTCTTTTTTTAGAGTTGAGCACAGTTTTATGGATAAATTCCTATAAATTGAGGGAAGTTTTGCAAGGAGACATACGTTCTGAGATGTTGAGCCAATGAGAGAGATGGAAGATGTTAATGTTATTACTTTGTACAAAGTCCATAGGCAGTCTCTAATGACATGTCTGGGTTGCTAAGTGTTGAGGTACTCCTAAGAGGCCATAGGATCTACCTTTTGAATTTACTAGAGAAATCCCATCTATGATATTCCTGGCTGATATTCTGGGCTGGAACGCTTCCAAGGATGAGGAGGAGGCAACAGTTTCATTACAAATACCTGTTTGCTGACAGACCTGAGATTTATATCTTCACTGTCTTCAGCAGCCACCCCCCACACTCCTGTCCAGACATCAAGATCTACTTAACAGTGGGAGCCCCTACCTTCTAGATACTGCCTTGTTTGAAGAGCCATTTCTTTCTACCACTGGCAGAGAGCTTCTCCCACTCCATCTTCACCCTCTTCTCAATGTTTGAACCCACAAGAGAACCCCTTCTCCTCATGATCCTCCTTCGTTAGAGTTTAGACAGTCATTGCGTGTCATCAGTATGCTACATCTTCATTTTATTTAGATAGATTTCCATTTTTAGAAACAGCCAGTAGTCATTTTACCCGAAATACGACAAATTGTACAGGTTAGCACACAGAGTAAATGAGCTCTAATTTACTACTGACCACGTATCTTCTCCTAGCAAACTTTTCACAAGGTATTCAAAACCTCCATGCCAACTTCTGGGCAGGGCCTGTCTCACTAGATTAAGCTCAAGTGGGTGGCATTTAGACCTTTTCCAACCATCTTTCTTACCAAAATGTATGTGTCCTATGTCTCATACCTAAGAAAGTTGACAGTGAATTTAATGGGCTAATTTAATCTAGAGTGTTAACAGCTTATATCTGAATACTTTAATGTATTGCAACCCAACTAACACTTACACATAAACAGACTCATTTCCTTAGTCCAAGAAACTGAACAGAGGATGATATTCTCTCTCATTCTCTCTCCCCTTTGTAGACAAATGTGAATTAGCCCCCACAACCTATTCATCTAATGCTAGAAGCTGTTTCTCAAGGGCAAACCAAAAGGGAGGACCAAGGAAGGGATGTGTGCAGCTCAATGAAGCCTCATCTCAGCTACAGAATGAACAACTCAAAGATCTATAGCCTGTGAAAGCAAGACTGTGGTGTCAACTCTGAAGAAAAAGAACAGCTTCTTGACCAAACTCACCAAATCAATTTTTAAAACCTTTTTGTCCCATGGGTTTTCAACCTACTTTGATTGATTTAGGCTGGTCAGAAATGAAAGCATTAGTGGTAAAGACCAAAATAAATGAACTTCCACCCTGGCTGGTGTAGCTCAGTTTGTTTGGCATCCTCCTATGAACCAAAAGGTTGCCAGTTTGATTCCAGGTCTGGGCACATGCCTGGCTTGCAGGTTCAGCCCCCTGGGGCATGTAGGGAAGGCAACCGATATGAGTTTATCTCGCTCACGTCAATGTTTCTTGCCCTCTCTTTCTCTCTCATGTCCCCTCCCTCTAAAATAAAAAATAAAATATTAAAAATATATATATTATTAAAAAATAAATGAACTTCCCTTTAGAAGTCTTCTCTTTTGCCAAAGTGGATGACTGAGTAACTTCCAAGACATTTCAGTTTATATCTGTTATACCCACACTCACGGGAGGAGGGTAATATGAACTCACGCGTCCAGCAAGGCAGAGGCTGAGAGAACTCTGGGGTCCTCGGTTGTGGTACGGTCTACTGAAACACCATCTCTCCGTTTTGAGAGAAGTTTGGTTTGTTTTTTTAAATTTATATTTAGATCTCCCACATGTATCCACAGTCTCTGAAACAAAGAGGCTCATTTTACATATCTGGACCCTTTCAGGCAAGAAAGCCAGACATACGGTTTTCTCTCCCTCATAATCAGACCCAAGAGTATGTGGCAAACACTTCAGAATCCAGTTTTTTTCAATACCTTTTCATCTTATTTCCATTCACACTTTAAAAGGGGTGAAATTACTCAATGCAGCCACAACTGGGAAGACAGTTTGGCCAAGAGTCAGGAAGGGAGATGGAAGGGCTCCTGTAAATTTTTCTTTACAACTAAATATGTTGAACACATGAAGACAGTGACGGAACCAGGTCAAAGTGGCTCTTGCTGTGCTTTGGGAGATCTTGGCCGTGAGATCTTCTGTAGTAGGAAGGCAGAGTATTCTCCACCCCGGCTGGAAGGCCAAGCTGGGGCATGCTCACTGCTTCTGTTGAGATCAATTCCCCACGAGTCCCTGGGGAGCCTCTCTTCTGTAGGAAACAGGGGAAGCCCAGCCCATCAGTATTCCGCGCAGCACTAACAGCTTAGGCTTGCAGAGGCAAACACTTTCCAGCTCCTTTCAAACTCTATTTATTTGTCATTCTCCACCTCAGCCGGCAAGGTTTCTCCTTCATGTTAGGTAGGGACACCAATCTAACAGAATGTATTAGAAATTGTTCTATTGGTATTTTGCTGGGGGTCTACAAGGGTTGAAATGTCCAAACAAAATGTGATGAAAGTGTTAGGATGTATTGGGTGATTTCAAGCCCGAAGTCTCGCTTGGCTGACTTGATTTCCTATGCTCAGTGATTTAGACAATGCTACTTTTAAGAAAGGAGGTCTCATAGACTCTGAAAATGAAGCAGCTTTTACATAGGCCATTCAATGGAGAAAAATCCCATGCTTGCCTGGATGTCAAGATAGCATGCCTTCATTTGTGTGCAGGTGGGCATGAATTTTTTAAAGAGCAAAATGTGAGCATGAGCCCTGCATAGCCATGCAGCTCAGACTTCGCACTGGGTTTTTCAGTAAGTACGTTTTCTTCTCACATCTTCCTGTCTAAGACAAAGATAGAATGATTGTGGGTGAATGTACAGTGAGGCATTGGGGTCGGTAATAGATTCCTTTATTATTCTCATCAACATTTACATATGTGTCTTCTTTTGTGTAGTGTTTGCTTAGTGCTTGCTCCACAAATAAATTGCCAGCTCCATGGAGACACAGAACATGTCTGCCGTGTTCAGTACTGTATCACTGATACGTACACCATGGTTCGGCACACTGCACGAAAGGACAAATAAACACTCTGTCTCCTTTAAACCAATGGTTCCCATTCCTCCTCAAGTGAGAAGTTAGTATGGATTTTCTTGAGGCTTGATGATCAGAGCCAGGGGTAGAATGAAGAAGGTTTGCTACTAACATGGTCTTTGATTCATTGGTGATTCCAGCAGTATCTGACTTGGAGATTAAATGAGTCAAATTCTAATATTTCCTAGTACATTTTGGTATCCTGGTTTGTAAACCATTTTTAATCTATAAAACAGAAACACTATCTTATTTTAAGAGACAAAATATAGCATCCATTGATTCATTCAAGAAATATGTTCTGAGCCCCTGCATTGTACCAGGGGGTCGTCTTGATTCCGGGGTGAACAGGGTAGATGGGAGCCTTCCCTCTCATGGAGTCCAAAACAGCAGTTTTGGGCCAAAACTGCTCTAAACAAGTGATATGGATACCATGTGAGACTTGATCAAATCTCAATCCTATTTAGTTCTCCTGCCTCCTCTCTCACCAGCTACATGGGGAAAGGCGGTGCCTGTGGAAGCACAGAATGAAGGGGACAAAGAGGTACCCAGGCATCAGTGCAGTAACACTGTTCGTAGCAAACAGTCCTTCTGTAACCCCAAGAAAGCGAGATATTTAAGCACTGGAGTGACTCCACGATATGGCCATGCCATCTCTGACGTGGTTCCAGGATGTGAATATCCCTTTGGTGAATGATCTAACGTTTAAATAACCTACAGCATGGGGTCAAAACATAGGTTAGGCAGTCAGTTAAGTTTCATGACAAAGTTATTTAACCTTTCTAAGCATTAGTTTCATCTCTAGAGTAAATACCAATAATACCTAGGGTATGGAGTGGCTGTGAATACAAAATAAAACAAAACAGGGTATTGTTAGCATGGTAATTTAAGTGACACACAGCAGCTGAATAAGTGTTATTATTACGTAGTAATTGTTAAAATTGTTAACAGAAATAGAGCATACACTTCATTAATGACTATTATCACAACACTCAGAGAAGTATATATAATTTGCATGTAAGAAAATTGAGGATTAAAGGGATAGAACATTAATCCTTTCAGTGCTTGTGAGCACAGGGGAGGATTACACCTCATCTCCACCTTGAAGTTAGATGTGGCCACGTAATGTGCTTTGGTTAATAAAATATAAGTAAGAGAGGCACGTATTACTTTTGGGTTGGACCCTTTAAAGCCATCTTCCCTCCCCTGTGTCACCACAAACAATATTCCAGAAGGAGGATTATGCAGGATCCTGTGTCCTGAAGTGAGGACAGCACAGAACAGAGCCCCTTGCTAATGCTGATGGAATGCAGCACGAGCAAGAAATCTCTGTTGTTTTGTCGCTGACATTTTCGCAGTTGTCTATTATTGCAGCAAATCCTAGCTTATCTTAACTTGCCCAAGATTGAAACTATAGGATTCAAACCTAGGTCTTATAATTACAAGGCCAATGCTTCTTGTTATACCTTACAGATATCCTCAGTGCTTATTACAATCAAAGCACTCAGTGGATTTAACTTCTACAGGAGAAAAATTGACTTTCCTGGTGCTCTTATTCTTGACTTGGAAAAATACTAATTTTTTTCTACACACATAAGATGAAAATTCTCTGAGCAAAGGTCAATGAAAGGTAACTAAACAGCTGGGGAGAGGTGGGTAGAAAATAACACTGGTTGAAATAATCCATTAGTTTTGCAGAGCTCTTTATTCCCCTCAGGTTCATGACCTGAAGATTACATGGGATGAAGGGAGGGCCTTATGAAGAGCTTGCAACTCTAGCTACAAAATCAATTTTTAAATGATTCATACGATGTTCTTCAGAATGAAAGGCAGTAATTCATTCCCCGTGTGGCACTCAGGCTGCTGCTTAGATGTTGAAAATGATTAATTTTTATTTACAGTGTGCCTCTCCTCATACATTACTGGAAACAAGATTTGAGAACATGACATTTCTATAGCATGCAATTATTTACAGAGGGAAGACCCAGGCAAAAAGGGAAAAAAATCTATGAAAAATCAAAGACCTCAACATGCACTGAAATAACCACTATGAAAACTTTCCAAGACCAAACTTTCCAATCTGTTCAGTTCAATCCAGTTAACATAAATGGTCCAAATTAATTTCTCAAAAGGAGCCATTCCTATATCAGATCATTACTCTCCACTAACTTCAACAATGAGATGATAAAGAATTAGGATTCTTATGGTTTTTGTTCCCCTAATAGACTGAATTAAACCGTTTCTTGAATTCAGCACACATAGCTTATTTCTACTTAATTTGAAATGAATGCATTAAAACCATTACTATCAATGTCCCTTCTAGGCCACCATACGCAGGTACTTCTTTTTTACAAAACTACAGAAGAACTATATTCCTAGGGTTCCTATTCTTTAGCCTGTCAGCCTGAGCCCAATATGTTCATCATGATCTGAGGACCAACCCCCACCTAGAAAAACGTACACATTTTTCTTATCGACATGTATCCTGGAACTCCTCATCTGTGGCCCACAATAACTTGATAAAGGTGGGTTATTTGTATATCCTTTGTACCCTGTATTCTTTAGACTTAGGGTAAAGACCTTGAATCATGAGGAGGGAGAATAGTATCAACTCTGAGGCCACTGGAAAGCAGTCTGCCCATTGCTTCCAGATACTAGAAAGCTAAAGGCTGTGAAGAAAGGTGCCTGCCATTTTATCCTCTACCATTTTCTAGGACAAAATTTCCCAAGGGAACAGTTAGGAGAGCCAGCTCGGTCAATTACCAACTCCATCCTGAAGACCATTCACAGACGCATGCACATTTTGTACCACATCCTTCTCCTTGGATCATTGCACACTGTCTCCTCACCGGGCTAATGATTGGTTAAGCTGCAGGTTGGTGCCTAGAGACCACTATTTCCTGAGTCATTAAGCATGGCCATATCCCTCTAGTGGGTTGTCAATAAAATTAATACTCTCTTCTCCTCTCACTAACTCGGACTGTTTAAAAGGCATGGCTAGCTCACCAGTAAATGGCTAGAACAGTATGACTAAGGATAAATATCTTGTCAATACAAGTTATTTGTTAAGTCCTCTGGAAATAAAAGATGTCAACCCAAAGGGCAGAGAGAGTGAGGTTTTTGCCTCTTGTTTGTAGTTTGCTTTGTGCATGGGAGTCATCACTTACCAGCCACCTTTGAAAGCCCAGTTCATTCAGTTTACTGGGAAAAAATGGTGGGCAAAGTCATTCATAACAGAATAGGAATTGTCAGCATGATAACTTTGCTTTCAGGATTAAATGTGATAAAATATATAATATAAAACACTCACCACGATTTACCAATTGTTTTTTCCTTCTGTCTCCCATCCCATTACTAGAACTTATTAGGCTGATCACTTTGTAAGGTGTACAAATGTTGAATCACTATGCTGTATACCTGAAACTAATATAAGATGGTATGTCAACTATAGTTAAAAATAAATAAGTTAAACCTAAAAAATTGAGTAGGAAAAGAAGAAGGCTGTTCTACCCCCATCAATACTGAAACAATTTTATTACCTGGAATACAAACCAGGAAAATAAAAGGGCAAGGGCTCTGCTGACCCAGTGGCAAGATCTTGGATCGTTCCCTTGGAGGAGAAAGACTGCATTTGTCTGAGTCACCCAGAGAGGTCTTACTTACGTCTCCAGACAATTTCAGCCATAAGCTTTACCCTTTACAAGTAACAGAAGTAAAGGAAGGTGGGCAGGGAGAATATAAAGACTGAAATCCTGGAAACTTAACATTTCCTCTGTAAGTGGGCTTGTAACACATACAAATGACTGATTTCTTCATTAACATTTTCCTGTCATGACCCTGTCTTGGGACTCTGCTTTCCTTCTTCTTGAGTCCTGTGGTAGCCTCTAAGAATACGAGTGCTGAGAAAGACACTGAGTACTCAATGCAGTACTCTGATGGTCTGCTTGTGTAACTCAGTTGTGAGATCGGTGAAAGCAAGAAGCATGTGTGTTGACTATATCCCAGCAGCCCTTGCAGTTCCTGGTGTGCAGAAGGTATTCAGCAACTATGTGTTGGATGATGAATGAATGAGAAAGATAATAAAGTCAGTCATTTATTCAGCACCTTGGGGCAGAGATGCTAGGCATCTCACTGGTCATATTTTGAATTCTCATAACAACTCTACAAAGTAGATATTATTTTTCTCATATTATTGGAGAAGAAAGAGCTTCGGTGAGTTTTAGTTGGGTGTCTGGGATACAGGGAATTGTTTTGCAGTGATTCCTTCCTATGTGACAATGAGGACCCTTCCCAAATATATTCCTGAGTCTCCTGTGTCCAGTCAACAGGATAGCATTAGAGAGATTCCTTAATGAGAGCTTGCCTTTCCTCTTGTGCACTTATAGTCAATGGGAAGGAAGAAAGAGGGAAAACACAATCATTGAATTGTGCTGGGTGTTTTACATTAGGAGTACATTTAATCTTGAAAACAGACTTACCGTGCTGACATTAGCAATTTTATAATCAAATGACTAATCAAAAGTTAGGAGTGTTAACATGACTTTTCCCAAACTCCAGTTCACAGTGAACATGCGAAGGTGATAAAGACGAAGGGGCCTGGGCCCTGCCCCAGACACATTAGAGCGGACTTCCTGAAACTAGGGCCCAGGGATCTCCATTTTTGGTAACGCACCAGATGGTTCTAAAGCAAACCACAGCTGAGAAGTGTACTATGTCCATCTGCCTCTAAATGCACTCTCTTAGTGCAAGAAATTTTTCATGCACTTGCACGATGGTCTAGAGATGGAACAAATATCCCTTTAACGAGCATTAGAATTGCATTTGCAGCTTGGAATATGGAGAATGCCTGGCACCCCCCATTAATGTTAATGGGAGTCATGTGGCTAATTCTCTATATTCCGTGCTGGAAAGTATTCCCTTTAGAACCAGGGGAGGCTATATTTAATCAAACCATCTGGATTCTTATCCACATGTATAAGGGCAGAAAATAGGTCACAGTTGGTAAGCTACTTTCTGGAAACTATTTCATTGTATCAACAAATTCCATAGTCCTGAAAGGGCTCCCGCTCTCCTGCCTCCTTCAGTGAGAGTGACAGCCCCAGAGCGAAGAGGTCGGAGAAAGTCCAACGTTTAAGGAAAAAGAGTTTGAACAGCAAGAAAACACATAGAGCAAATCATCCCCCAAAGATACTGTGTGGAATAAACTTGTTTAAAGCTATTTACCTCTCCACGACACATTTCTATTGCAAAGTAAACTGACTTGAAGTTTAGAGAACAGCGTGAAATTAAGAAACACACATTGAAACTCCAAAGAACTCCAAATGTGAACTCATGATGTCCATGAGGCTGAGACATTCACATTCCTATGAACATTATGAGACCTAAGCCTATGAGACCTAAGCAAGTCAGGGAACCTGGTGTAATCAGAGTAGTGAGCATTCACAAGGCTTGGAGGACAGTTCAATTACTGACTATTTCTATTATAGGAGAGAAGTTCTAGAACTGCTTGAAGAATTTTAAAGAGAGAAAAGGATTTCTCAAGCTTGGAATGGATGTGAACCTCAGTCAAGTCTTGGAGCCAGAGCTACTGATTACAGTGGAACAGAGGGCTGGTGGGTACTGGGGTCAGCAGAAGTTATAGGTTGTTACTCCCCATCATCAGGCTGCCATTCAGTTACATCTTATGGATCACTTTGATTGTCGCTGTTTGTAAAGCACCAAGGAAGCAGAAGCATAGAAAAGAAGAACACCGGTCTCCCAGGGCATGTGACATGGAAAATGAATGGCATATCTTACTCCAGCTGCCTTTTGATATGTCTGAGGGTCTGAGAACTCCCTAACTAAATAAGGCATTGCAAAGTCCCTAGTCCAGAGTGGACAACTGTACAAAAACCTACATGATAAATGATCATTAGGTTCTCAGGCCAGCGCCCACATCAGCCATCCTATCCTTGAAGCACAGAGCAGGGTGCAGAGCCCCAGAATTACCATCACTGTTTATGAGGAAACTCAAGAACCCAATTTTTTATGCCAGGATCTATCTATTTTCCCTCTCATAGAATTAGGCACTTTCCAGCTCTATTGCTAGGAGTTCTAAAAGGGGGTTGGCATAGGAGGTTGTATTCATTTTTTTTTAAGATTTTATGTATTTATTTTTAGAGAGAAGGGAATGGAGGGAGAGAGAAACATCAATGTGTGGTTGACTCTCATGTACCCCCCCGCTCCACTGGGGACCTGGCCTGCAACCCAGGCATGTGCCCTGACTGGGAATTGAACCAGCAATCATTTGGTTTGTAGGCCGGCACTCAGTCCACTGAGCCACACCAGCCAGGGTTGTATTCATTTTTATTGCTGCTGTAACAAATTCCTCAAATTTATTGGCTTAAAACAACGTAAATCTTTTATAGTTCTATGGGTCAGAAGGCCTCGGCAGGTCTCACTAAGATAAGATCAAGGGGCGGCAGGGCTGTGCTCCTTGCTGGAGCCTCTAGGGGACAGTCTGTTTTGCTGCCTTTCCATCTTCCAGAGGCCACGGCTCACAGCTCCCTCCTCCATCTTCAAAGCCAGTGATGCTGCATCTCTCTGACTATTCTTCCATAGTCACTTTGGCTTCTGACTGCAGAGGAAAGGTTTTCTGCTTTTCAGGACCTAGTGTGATTAAATCAGATTCACTGGGAAATCCATAATTTTCCCATCTCACGGTCCTTAACTCAGTCACATTTGTCAAGTCCCCTTTGCCAAGGTAGGTAACATATTCGTTCTGGGAACTGGGATGTAGATATCTTTGCATGTGTGTGGAGCGGGGGGCATTATTACCCTCACCTCATGGGACAAGAGGTAAGGGGACACTGAGGAGGATGGTTCCCAGGGCTGAAAGAATCCTAGCTAAGATGCTACAGGTTAACTCTGTGGGGATTCAGGTAGGTACTACCTTTCCAGGACCCTTTACATAGTTGAGTCTGGTTTTCTAAAGCTACATCTTCCCCCCATTTTATCACGTTCACTGCTATCACCCTCATTCTGGCCCATCCATTCTTACCTGGCTTGTACCCCTGTCCTTCCTCACTGGTCGCCTATGGACCTACATCCAAACCTGCCCTGCCCCAGGCTTATAATCCACCTAACAGCCAGAGTTATCCTTAGAAACGCAGTCATGTCATGTCACTCCCATATTCAAAACTCTTTAATGACTTCTCACGTTTAGAACAGAACCTCCAAGCCCCCTCCCATGGCCAACAAGCCCTACCTGGCCTGGCCCAGGACGCCTCTCCCATCTGCCCTGGTGTCCACCCTCCAGCTCATGGGGCTCCAGCTGCACTGCCTCTGCTGTTCCTCAAGCTCCCTGAGCCAGCTGCTGCCTTGACCCCTGCTGCACCCTATGCCTGGGAGGGTCAACTCCAGGGCTTTGTGTGGTCTGTTCCCTTTTTCCAGACCCAGATGAAATGTCACCTTCTCAGAGAGCTTCTCTGAGTCCCCTCACTAAAGTACCAACCCCTTCCTTCACTCTCTGTGCCCCAGCCGAGTGCATTTATTTAGTTTTCATATTCCTCCCCACTACCTAACATTACATTTGTCTGCTTGTTTTTCTCTTTATTTTGTCTTTGTCACTAGAATGTAGAAAATTCCTGAGGGCAGGGAACTCCCCGAGCCAAGAACAGCAGTAGAGGCACTCACATATCTGTTGAATGAACAACTCACCGCATGTGTCTCCACCACCAGTTACGTGAAATACCCCGTGACAGGGCAGGGACAGACAGCCGCAGCCTGCTCCTTCCCCCAGCATCCCACTACTCAACTGGCTTTCCTGTGCAGGCTCAACTTTTGCTGATGACCAAACTTTATTTTTTAATTCCCATTTCCTTTACAAGGCTCTGTCCCGTTCTCATTCATTGTTTTATTCATTCATCCAATCAACATTTATGAAGCACCTAAGCTAGATTCACAGTAGGTCCCTATTCCTGTAATAAGAACATCAACACTTTGGGCCATGTCTTTTGCTGGTGGCCACGATGACAAGCAGATGGGGGTTACGATTCTCTTTCTCCTCTAATCCTACCTACATTCTTTTTTGAAATATGAATTCATTTGCAGACAAAGATGAAAGCAGCTTAAAGTAATGACAGCGACTCCCTAGATAATGAAAGGATTTCAGTCACGTTAGAGTCAAGAACCGCGGTCCTCACACCAACAGTGTGGAGGCTGTGGCGTGTGGACCGAGGCAGGTCCCTGAGCCTCTGCAGACCCTGCCATGTGGGTCCAGAAGGTCACACTCATTTACTATGGCCAAGTCAGATAAGGCATACGATCCTAATTCCCTACCCAGCTTAGGGAACAGCGCACCAGGCAATGTCCTTTTAAACATTTTCCACTTTTTGTTCACGACTGTGCTTGCAATTTTGTTTTACTTTGAGAACATATGCTAAATAAATGGTTCTAAATTAGTCTGAGCTAATTTCCATCTTGAGCTGACTCCCTGCCTTTGGCCCATCAGATGGGGGCACTAACACAGGCCCTGTGTGTACTACAAGATGCAATACGCCGTCCGGCCTGGTGGGGCTTGGTGGATCGAGCACCAGCCTGTTAACGGAAGGGTCACCGGTTTGATTCCCAGTCAGGGCACATGGCTGGGTTGCGGGCCAGGTTCCTGGTTGGGGGCATGCAAGAGGCAACTGACTGATATTTCTTTCCCTCTTTTTCTCCCCATCTTCCCCTCTAAAAATAAATAAATAAAATCTATAAAAAATTGATATGCAGAGGGAGTCTGGGCTCTGTGTGGGAAAATGCACCCATTCTACATATTCTTCATTATTAAGAAGTATAAGGAGAGGCTTCCTATGAACAGATAACCCAAAAAGAAGCTACAAAGCCATACAAATCTTAGTCCTGCTCACTGATTTTGGGCAAAAAAAAAAAAAACCCTTGATGTCAGAAACTTTATTTAAAGTGAAAGCACTGTGGAAAGCCCCAAAGTATCCAAAATTAGATGTTACTTATTGCTCTAATATGGGCTAATAAGGCTAAGCATAACTCTGTCCTTTGAAAGTGAGGCTCAGCCCTGACTGGCATGACTCAGTAGGTTAAGCATCATTCTGCAGAGTGAGGGGTCAGTGGTTCAAATCCCAGTGGGGGCACATGCCTGGGTTTTGGGCCAGGTCCCTGGTTGGGGTGTGTGCGGGAGGCAGCAGATCGATGTCTGTCTCTCTCTCTTTCTCCCTCTCTAAAAATAAATAAAATCTTTTAAAAAAGAAAGTGAGGACCATTAATCAGTAATTAACTAAATATGGTTATTAAATGACCCCATAGCAATTCTAGGTCAGCCTGAACTTTTCCTCTCTGGTTTAATGCCTCGGGATGAAGTGAAATTCCTGTCTCCCACTCAGGCGCACCTGCGCAACAAAGAGGGGAAGGAGGAAGAAGTGGTTAACATGCCCTGTTCCGCTCTTCATTTCAGCTTGGTTGGGCGGCCAGTCTTCCGTCTTGGCCAGAGTGCAGAGAGGTGGTCCCACTTCTCTGAAGGGCTCTGTGTCTCCCAGGACTGCCGGGTGTTGGTACTCAGGCAAGGGGCTGTGCACCTGTCCTCACCCTGCCCTTCCGCCAACCTGCCTCCTTATGAAAAGTGCACCACACCTGCTTTTAGATCATTTAGCCTCATTTGCTCATTTTCTTTGCTGAACAGCCTGGGGTCACAGGACCACAGGAGGATGTGGAGCAGTCTTTCTGGATGAAACAGACCAGGCACTGATGCTTCCTCACCTGTCTGTCTCCTGAGAAGACATTCATATACTTGTTTTCAACCAAGGCACCCTGGGGCATGGCAGTGCATACAGGGGTGGGCAAAAATAGGTTTGTAGTTGTTCTAATGGGAAAGAATACAATAATTAATAAATAGTAATACAGGAATAAACCCCGTTGCATGTACTCATACCTGTAAACCTACTTTTGCCCACCCCTATAGTTTTAGCCCCTCTTACATGTATTGATTTGTCCAAATTTGCTTGTTGTAATGTTGTCAATAAACATAACTGCTAGGATTGAATATGAACTAGTAACAGCAAAGCTAGGTTGTTCAGCCCCATAGGGAAAGGCAATGGAAACTGTGCCCCCAGACTTGGCACCCACAGCAGGGCCAAAGGCCGTGGAGTGGGGCTGTCTCTGGAAAATGAGACTTTGCGGGGGGGATTGTTCAGCTCTATGTGGAAGAATGGGATCAAGAGAGGTTCACATCTCTTGATCATTTGCCATAAATGCTCATTAATAGTGATTTTAACAAAAGGTGAGGTAACGATACACAAGGATCAACAGGCTTCTATTTGTGCCACAGAAAAACCAAATACAGGTTTCATCTGAAAACTAAGTTCACCGCTGTCAGTAAATCAAGTGCTAGATGATTTACTGATTGACTGGGGACCTGCCACCTCAATACAAATAAATGACTCGAGGTTATAATATCCCCATAGAAAAAGAACAACGAACACTTATAAAAGCTCAAAGTGCTCCTCCACATAATCTGGTTGCTCTAAAGAGGGATAAGCTTATCAGACGGTCCCTCAGTAAATGGAGTAGGGCTGAAGCTGTGCTGAGCATCAGCCATTTGGGTTTTCCCTTTTGTGAGATTGAGCCCACATACAGACATGAAATTATAATGACACAGAATGCCGGGTTTCCACGAGCAGCGGGCAAACTATGGACATATACATTCATCCCTTTCTCTACTACAAAAGTACATCCAAGTGGAAACATTTTTATTTCCTATACAAAGATTCATCAGATTAGCACCAAAATATCTGATAAATGATCAATTTTCCCAACATTACCTTATTTTAGAAGAATGGAGTAGGAGCTAAATGCTTATGGTTTATAATTAGAGCAATTTAAAATTGAAACTATTCTATTCTAATTTTAAAATCGTGGAACAAGCAACAGCGAAATAGATCAAAGACAAAAAACTGTAGATACCATTGCAGTTAAGTTGCTAATTCTGACCATGAGGTGCCTGTTGGACACGGGACTCAAGTCAGTATCACCTGAACAAACGAGAGACTTGTTGTATGTTAAGGATCCACAGTTAGCTCCTGCCTACAAATGTCACTCAAAGCTTCAGTAAGTGTACTAGGTTTTGGAAACAAACCACTCTACCCGTGGAGAACATTCTTCAAGTTAACCTCCAAAAGCAACACGTTCTGTGTTGCTTAGGGTAGAGCCTGCATTCATCCATGGCAGCAGGTTGTCTGGGACGAGAAGTGGATTTAAAGCCAGAAGGCCTGGATCTGAGGCTGTTCTCTTTCACTTGACCTTTATGCGAGAGTGAGTAAGCCTCAGTCCTCTGTAGCCTGAGTTCTCCTGGTGTTAAAAGGAAAACATAGATCCTAGCCCTGTCTCCCTCGAAAGATGGTGGTGAGAATCACATGGGATAATTATGCAGAAGGTGCTTTGTAAACTTAGAAATACTCTAATAAGGCAGGGCAAGGGCAGGCAGGCCAGACTTGAGTCTGAATCTTCTACTGGGAGGTCAGTCTCCCAGCTGATGGGTGTTGTGGGGAGGGGCTCAGTAACATCTCTGCTTGAGGGTGACCTCAACCAAGGGGAGGGGGCAGAATCTCCCCAGGGCCAGATCCCTGCACATTCCACAGTACAGTTGGACTCTGAAAGACTCATTCTGTAAGCCGTCATGAGAGCTGGTTGAGCACTGAGGATGTTTACATTCTAACCGGCGAACAGGTCCATAGAGCTAGTTGTAAAAATCAAGCATGTGAAATCTTCTGGTCCGTTTGATGACTTTAGATTGGCAAGTTTGGCAAACATTTGGAAAGTTTGAGGATGAAGGCTAATTAAAGATACTTTCACCTCACTTCCTGTCTTCCCACCTGCTATAAAGCCAGAGCAAGTAGAGCAGGCAGAGAGCAGCCAGACTTGCTGCCCGATCTTCGTGGCCTCCCTTTGAGACCATGTTCCTTAAACAGATGTCTTTATAAGGAAGTCCGTTGTTTCAGTATGTGGTTCAGACGGAGGAAACAGGCACTGGGACTGGGTTCCCTTCGAAACTCTATGGCTTCATGAGAACAAACAGGGGAAAGTGAGAGCCTTACCAGATTTGATGCATTTTCCTCACTTTAGAAAATGTTGATTCCTCATGCATTATTCTCTAGCCAAAAGAAGATAACCAGCTCATACTTTTTTTGTGGACACTATGGTTTTAAAGGACAGTGAATCTCAGCTACCAAGGCGATCTAGTGGTGTCTACTCATATCAAGGCCAGTGGATAACATAAAATATTTAGGGAGGGGTGTGGTGAATGACAGTACTTTTCTTTCTTTGTCTTATTCAGTGTATTAATAGTTCCAAGAAATTACTACTTCTTTAATTTTTCAAAATGCATTTTAAAGAGGCCATTGTTTTTATTGGACATCTTTATTCCAGACTGCAAGAATTTTTTATTTCCCATGGTTAAAGTGATTCACGTTACAGGATTTATCCTGGACATGGACAATACCCAACTTACACTGGATTTTTATGGATGAAACTTACCTTTTGTGGTGATTTAGCTTAGCATGGCTATTTTGAGTTAAATGACTTAGTTTAGAAAGTCTAAGAAGAAAAGTAATGAGATTCTTTACACAGCAGACTACAGTTATTCAACTAAAAATAGTATCATATGTAAGTTACAAACCAACGATGGACTCTGCTGCACAAACATCACAGTATAAGATGTACGGACAGAGGAACAGGAAGTTAATATGAAAATCCATGGTTTATGCTGATAATAACAACAACACATGCTGGCATATTCTGGTTCTGCCACTTTCTACCTTTGATACTCTGATGCTACTTACCCTCTCTGTGCTTCAGTTTCCTTGTCTTTAAAATAGGGATAGTAATAGTATCTACCTTATAAACTTGTCATAAAAATTAAATAAAATAAATAATCACTGCAAAGTATTTAGCAGAGTCCGAAATATTGTAAACACTTAACTAACGTTAGCTGTAATAAAATCAATAACATTTATCATTTGTGTACATGAGGAAGTAAAAAACTAAGCAGAAGAATGAGAACAACAAACACATATATAGTTGTTCACTATGTGCTGAGCACTGTCCTAAATACATGTATTATATCTATTAACATTTAATTTTAATACCTACCTCATAAGGTAGATATGTTATTATCCCCATTGTACAGACAGGAAAACCGAGGCACAGAAAGGCAAAGTAACTTCCCCAAGTCCACATAATGGAAAGGATTTGGCCAGTCAATCTGTTGGTATCTCAGTGTTTCCTGAAGTGATTTAACAAATTTGGGATTTTTATAATCTTGTTTCATGACATCACTAGTTTGTGTCTTTTTAAAATATGCAATGGTTATTCTATAGTAGCCATTAACTCCATAATTTCTTTCCCTGTGTCTTTGAAAATAAAGTCCCCACAAAATGATGATATGGGGAAATTAAGAGTTACTTTGTATATTATTCATATGTGCAAAAGAAAAGTATCTGATGCCAAATGTGGACAAAGCAATATTCTTCAGTATCAAGAGAGGCACATCTGGAGAACAAGGGCATTTTGATCTCTCTACCACTTTTTCTTATAAGGGACACACTGATGGGATGTCTAAACATGTGGTAAGGTGGCCCTTTACCTCTTCGCTCTGCCTATCTGGCTCCTCTTCTGCAACTAATGCCTGCACTAGAAAACAGAACCCTCCCCTTGACATGGGAGCTCTTAAAAATCTTGTATAATTTAATCAATATTCCTTTCTGATAACTTTTTCCCCTTCTAATTTTATAATGATTTCCCCTACTTTTTTTTTTTTTTTTTTTTGAGTTGTCTTCAAAGCCCAGATGCTTAAATTGGTTTCCCTGGGTCTTAATGGTGACTCCAGAGTCATGGAATTTTAAATATGATCTCAGACTTTTAAGACGTGACAGCTTGATTATTTTACAAGGCTAAAACCCTGAATCAAGTCTGTAATTTTAAGAATCAAAACTGTTTTCCTGTTGATGCAGACGTTTTGTAATGTGTGGTCCGCAGCGATTTACAAGCGGGTTACAGCTGCTGTGTCTTTGTGCCTCAGCTCACGCGGAGTCCAGGCACTCAACCTCCGGGACTGCTGTTAATTCCGCTCTCATTTTAGACAGCTTTTCCCTCAACTAGCAATTTTCTGGCTTCCTACACAACACTGCAGCCTCATGGCATTCCGGCATTCACAGGGCACTTGGACAATTTAACAATGATCTAAAGTATAGGTTTTTAAAACAAGTGACTTATTTATATTTAAATGCCAGTGAAATAGAAAATAAGTCATAAATCAAAAAAAAAGTGACAGAAACTGAGAAAAATTACTTACACTAAGTAAGATCAGGGGTAGATAACTTCTTTAGTATAAGGAGAAGTGGCTAATGTATATAATATCAGTTTGGGGCAACTGTGACCTCCACAACTCAATGGAACAATTTCAAATGTCATTGAGGAACAAAGCAAGACTCTTTAGGGCAAACTAACAGCTTTCATTGCACATGGACATGATTTGGGAGATGCTGTACCTGATTCCACGTTTGGCAGGCCTGACACGTAGCTTCCCATGTGTGCTTTGGAAATCCTACTCTTGTCCTTCTTTTAGCAGAGAAATCCTTATATTGGCTTTGAAAATGGGATAACACTAAAGAACCTGGCACACCAAGTGAAATGGGTTAACCAGGATGGAAAATGGACACTGTTGGTATTTAGGCTCTTACATGCCTGCGGTGGGCAGACCCCACTAAAAAGCTCTCGCTCTTGACCCCGTTATCGTTTGCATTTATCATTCAGCCTTTGACTGTTTCTTTCCAACCTTCCTACATTAACATTTTATTTCTTAATTTCTTTGTCCATAAAATGGTGATAAGAATCATATCATAGGGTTGCTATAAGTGTTACATTTATTCATGGTGGTAAAATTTTAGAATTGTATCAGGCAAAGAGAGAACACTATATAAACATTTAAATAAAGAGAATGTCCCCTGCTTCTTTTCCATTCGGATAAAAGTATCTGATTAATACGCCATTGCATCTGCATGCGGTAGACCACACAGAGAGACCGTATGATATTTAAAATCCTAGGACCTGCTTTTCTTTTTTTTTTAAAGAATAAGGCATTTTTGAACTGTAAGCTGTGGCGGGCACTACATGCGGTAGTGAGAAGTTAGATGAGAAAAAGGAAGAATTGAAAGTCCTGGCCGTTAGGTAGTGGTTGCAGCTTTTTAGGATTATTTTTGGCCCATGTAAATTGCAAAAGCAGACACGAACACTGACGAAACAAACCTGATTAAAATACGATTTTAAAATGGGGACGTCTGCTATTATGAAAGCGTCTGATCATAATACAACCTGAGGAAATAGACATCAGAAAATAGCAGGTTATTTTCTCTTCCTTAAAAGTCCTGAAATTTAATTTCACCATTCCTAGTCACAGGATAAAACATCTGTTCTAATGGAAAAATAACAAAAATCCATTTTTTAAAAGCCCCACTGAAAATTTTTCACATGAGTAGATGGAAATATGTATTCCATTTTTAGATAACTACTCTTTCTTGATTTTAAAAAAGCCAATGGTCAAAATACACAAATGTCACATTTGCCTTCAATCACAGCCCCCTGATAAGCGTAACAGTTGCAACAGCATCATGTTTCATTAACTCATTCATTTATTCCTTCTTTCTGTTTGAAAACAGAGTGACAACCAGGCACTGGGAATGCTGAAATAAAACATGTGACCCCTGCCTTCCGGCATTTACACTTTAGCCAGGAAGTCAAACCCCATACAAGTAAGATGTGGTGTGATTAGCTCTGTGACAGAGATAAACACGGGATGCAATTGAGGAGAGGGGATGAATTCAGACCAGCAGTCTCAGGAACCGTGACATCGGACTAGTGTCTTTAAAGGCCTCATTAGAATAGCCAGGCTAAGGGTCTCTAGGCAGGAAAAATGACTTGTGCAAAAGTAGAGATACAAAATCACTTGCAATTTCTCAAACAGTTAATCAATCTCAGAGACAGCACCTCTGCATGTTGTCTGTATTTCTGTTAGCATGAATATTACGTGTCTTTTTACCGATCTCCATGCATGACTTCCTTGGCAGACACTAACCTGGAAGCAGGGCGACTCATTCTTGTATCTCCCTTGCCTGCACAGGTTTGATGGAAAAAATGACTGAGTCACAGTGAGATTTCACAAGAAACACCTGTGAAATATGAACTCAGCAAACACCCATTGAACCACTCATCAATAAGGGAGCCTCTTTGGTTTTTGCAAACGCGGTCCCTTTCCCGGGGACAGGACAGGGAAAAGTCTCTTAGTCTTTTCAGAGAATGTCATCCCACAGACATTTCTGTGGTTTGGGGGAAAGGGGTCTGGGAGATATGCTCTCACATGGCACAGCTGGAATGAGGACGGGGAACTGTTTTTCCATCTCCGAGTTTTTGGAAAAGGCAATATAAGAACAAAAAAAGCATCAGTGTCGGTCAGCATTCTCAGTGTCTGAGTTGAAAGGTGCTATAAACAGGGAAAAGTTTCACAGGGCATATCCGCCCAGGCCACTTGCCAAAAATAGCTAACAGAGTGGCAAGTCAAATCAAGCCAGGGCTTGTGAGCTGTGTCTCATGGCTTTGGAGTCCCAACTAACATTGGTGAAAACTGTTCCCCAGCACAGTCCAGGGCCCTGGCCTGGTCCAGCAGAGAAGAGGTTCATCTCAGAGTGTGGGCAGAGCTCTGTGTCCTAGAGGAAACTTACAAAGGAAAGCTTTAAGGATAGGGAGCTGGGAAGTCCTGGAAAGGGAAGGCCCATCACATAAAACTAATTTCTTTTTAAAAGAAGTGGAGCAGAGAGCACAATGATTTTAACACCAGTTTTCTGGGGAACTTCTGCATGCTGGCATCAGCTAATCGTGGTTATTAAAGGTAATGTTCTCTTATCCTTAGGAAGCGACTCTTCATTCTGGTGCTTTTGAGGCTTTGTCTTCACTTGAATCTTGGGTGGAACAAGGCACTTCTGGATTCACTCTAACCTAATACTCAAAATCAGGGATTCACAGGAGTCTGTGTATCCTTCTAAAGAAGTGTGGTAGCAGTGGATTAGCTCCTGGCTTCTACGCCCCCGCCCAGCTCCACCAATAGAAGAGCAGAGCTTCAGGACTACAGCTGGGGCATCAGCTCCTGCTTTTCTCCCTCCTTCGAATGACAAAATAATAACATGCAGCAAAAGGTCACTGTTCTGTCTTTTTTTTTTTTCTTTTTCCTTCTAAGGCATTTATTTTCCTTCCCTAATTCAGAGGCATGCTGGGAAATTTTACTAAATCTGAAAGGCAAACACTTTGAGAACCCTTAAGATTAAAGTAGTAGTAGCGAGGAATTTCT
This sequence comes from Desmodus rotundus, assembly GCF_022682495.2. Lineage (NCBI taxonomy): Eukaryota > Metazoa > Chordata > Mammalia > Chiroptera > Phyllostomidae > Desmodus > Desmodus rotundus. Next base: position 120,451,219 of record NC_071391.1, read on the forward strand.
GATCTGGGATAAGCTCCACAAATCAGCTTTCTCATCCTAAGTATAAAAGCAACTAATTTTCCCAAATAAAACTAACTAGTATTTGGGAAAAAATGAGAATGGGTGTTGCAGTTACCCAGTGAAGTCTCTTTTCACACTGAACAGAGGGTAAAGACTATACCTTCTACATCTCTTGGCCAGCCAGAACACTGTGAGCAGGCACAATGCTTATTGAAATTCAAAGACTGTCTAGTTCTGCATTTTGCACATGGACAGTCATTTATACACCCAGGAACATGTAGACCGTTGACTTACTATTACATTATCCAAGATTAAAAGAATAAATGGAAACGAAAAGATTTTGCTCTCAAGAGTCCTTCCTTCCACCAAGTACAATGCTAGGTCAGATGCATCTGTTTCATTTTCACACATTTCTTTGCTTGGTTCAATCTAGTACCAAAAGAAAAACATGCCATAGATTTTGGGGAAACAGTGAGATCCCATTTTTACTGGAATTAGTTGCCAGGAATTTTAAAAGGGATTGTCTTCCCTTTTAAAGGGAAGTCCTGCCCAGAAACAGAGGAAGTATCCAAATACTGGCTGCAAGAGCAACTTGACCCCTGGGCCAGAATAAACCCAGCAGATGCAGACATCCTTCCCATTGGCCCTTCCACGTCTCTGACCCACGAGGAATGCTGACGAACCCGCAGTTAGCCTTATTCCGTTGTCCATCCACTAACGGCCTGTGCTTATGCCCACCTGGTCCTCTCTCATTAAAGGTTCTTCCTGGAGGGATCTGACTTTCATTAGTTTTCTTTCTTATTCACTTATTCTCAAAAAAGTCTCGATTCTTTATCAAGCCACTACTTTCTCTTTATTAGGTTCACTGTTCTACCAGCTCGCAGGACCCTCCAGGAGCTACTGAGGTTGCAACATGGTGTCAGAACTGGCCCACTCAGTGAAAACAAAACAGAATAAAATAAAACCCACAAACTTTAAATTCCTGTTCCTTTTTCCCCCCATGGAAGGAGGATATGAAAGTAAAGATATAGTAAAACTCGAGTCTCCACCGATTTCATAACTTCTCATCCAGTCGTACTGATGTCGTACTAAAAGCTGAAGCCTATTATCTTTGATTCCTGATAAACCTGAAAAACTAGTTCCACACACAGTAAAACATGGGGTCTTTGACAGGCAATGACTCACAAAAGAGAATAACAAACAGTTATTTGGAGAGCTCAGCTACTCAGAGAGTGTTAAGTGGTTCATCAGGGACCACTTAAAAGGTGATTGTTCAGAGCCTCCCTCTCAAAGACACATCCACAAAGCCATCAGCTGCCAATGACACGAAGATTTACATCTTCCCAACATAACAGTTTTCGTGACAGCCCTTTCCAGAACGCAAGAAAACAAAAACAGCAGCACAGCACAGAGTGAAGATGGGTGCTGCTTCACTGTCTCTTGCACCCAGCCTTTGAAAGTCAAAACAGAGCTCAAGCTTCAAGTAAGCTGTCCGTTCTGCCACGTGCAAAATGACTCCAGCTCTAGAAGAATCTGAATGCCCCTGTGTATTCTTAACAGCCTTCCCAACAATATACAATGAAGAGTTAAGACTTTCACTGACAAACCAGGCTTTGAGGATAAAGAGCTGATGATCATCAGGCAGAAGAAAAATAAATGGAAAAGTTAGTGGTCTGACATATGTATCTACCCCCTCACCCTGACTGAAACTTTTTTTTTCCTGAAAAGCAAAACTGTGTGACAGTTCAGCCGGGCTTTGGGTGGAGTCCAGGACAAGCAAACTGTTTCTATCATTCTAGTGCCTTAAGAGAAGTAGTGGTCTTGGTCATATAGAGAATACCTCTGCAAAATTAACCCCCAGGAGGTTAATTTTTAAAAACAAATGTCTCATCTGCATAACATCCTGCCCATACATCTTAGTGTTTCTATTTTTCCTAAAAGATTTCAATTAAAAAATATTTTTTCCTACACTTGATTCTTTGTAGTTGTTGTCACTCAGTCGTATGATAAGCAGTTATGTGTAGTTTGATCCCTCACTCTTCTTTCTCATGAAGATCCGCTGGTGAATGTCAACCTCGCGAACAACTGCTCCCTGATGAGAAATGCTTCCTGGCCGAGGGGAGCAGTACAGGATGCTGCCTGCACTTCTTTAGGGGGCAGAAGGGGCTGATCCCTACACCCCTTGGAAGGAGCAAGTGGCATGTCCATTGGATGGTTGTGTGGACAGGCTCTGGGCCTGCCTCGGTTCTCACTCCCATGCATTTCAGATGCTAGTTTTATACCCAAAGAACATCAGAGTTGGGAACATGATATAAGCTTCCTAAGCCATGGAATGTAACCTCTCCCAAAACATTCCTTTGCAAAATAATCAACCAGACTTTAGGAACAAGGAGATGGCAGACATTTTCCCCTTCAAAAGACATTGATGGTGCCCTTATCAACACACTTGTGAGTTGGATATCAACGTCCCTGTTTCACAGATGAAGAAATGGAACTCAAAGTGTTCGCAGCCAGCAAGAGACAAAATGAGATCTTGAACCCAAGTCTGATTCCAAACCCTTTATATTTTAACCACTATAATATGCATCTGATAGACATTGTCTTTAATTGTCCCACAACTGCAGGAGGAGGGTCCTACATCACGGCTGACCCGTGTTTTCAGTAATAGCATCGCAGACCGTGAACCTCGGTTTGGGAAGTTGGTTTCTGGGGTGGTCACGTGTGTGTGTGTGTGTGTGTGTGTGTGTGTGTGTGTGTGTGAGTGTCAGACAGGAGCCCTGCTCTTTCATATTCTCTCTCAAATAAAATATAATGAACAATTGGTCTAAAATTAAGTGTCGTTTCACGTCACTCCTCCAAAGCTGAGTGTGATTTGTCCAAACCTAGGGAATGATGACAGGAGAGTGGCCCACTGTCACAGACAGAGAGAAGGAGATCGCAGTGTTTACACCTGAGATAAGCCGGCTTTCCCTTTGGCCCTTGGGAGCCAAGCTAAATAATCACTCTCGATTCAACAGAGTGTAATTATTTTGCTCATACAAGGTAAGGGCGCTTGCAGTGCTTTTGATTTTGGCCATTTGACACATTGATAATATGGGTTTTACAACAAAATCAAACTGTTAATCCAATCAATTGAGACAGAGATGAGAATTGGTCCCAGGGGTCACTGGGAATTAAGAAAAGATGGAAATTTTTACTTCTCATTTGGCTTTTCTTCATGCTGTTTAATAACAGAATGTTTTGCCTAGAGTACAGTACTTTATGTAATCTTCTGATTGGAGATTAACTGCCAAAATAATGTTTGAGATACAAGTAATATTGCAGAGAACCCTCTGGAGAAAAATGTTAGGACCACAAGTGCTCCCTAACAGCCAGAGTTTGGAACCCTGAGTTGGTTCCCTGTGCTGTTCGTTCTTCAGTACCCAGTGCCCAGAAGGGTGCCTGGCACACAGGAGACAATAGTGGATAATAACTCTGTTCGGTGCATAAATCGAATCCTTTGCTACAGAGCATTCTGCAGCTTCCAGAGTGAGCTCTTTGATTCCATTTTTTTACTCCATTAATCTTCAAAGAGAAGAGGCTTCGTTACAGGGATAATCCCAGGTCCACAGGAGAGCACCTTCTGTTGATCTGTTTCTGATCCAAGTGTCCACACTGTAGTCTAAGCCGCGAACTCAGACCAGGACCAACAGATAGGTGGTACCTCCTTGAGCTTGTTATTGCCTGATGCACATTTATTTTGAGAGGTAACCAAGCTGGAAGCAAGCTTATGTTAAAACTACTATATGAGCTTTCTTTACAATGCAATCATTGATTTTAGAGGAGGGATTGTGACTCCTTGGGGATAAGCTTTTGATGGCCAGAAGAGATAAGACTTGACAGCACCTTAATAGTTGTCTGTAAGATGTGAAATTTAAGTTCTAAGGCAGTTGGGCTAAGGTACCAGTCTAATGAACTTTGTTCTCCCATCCGAGCACTAACCAGGCCCGACCCTGCTTAGCTTCCAAGATCAGACAAGATGGGATGCATTAAGGGTGGGTGGCAAGGCCATGAATGAGTTGCCTGATGAACGTTGTATCAGGCAACTTATGCTGATGTCTCAGATTCACTGATGAGTTTCTGCATAATCCTGTGCTAAGATGAAGTGTTATGTTCACACATAGTCCATACAGAACCATACTTTCTTTGAAGATTTTATTTATTTATTTTTAGAGAGAGGGGAAGGGAAGGAGAAAGAGAAGGAGAGAAAAATCAATGTGTGATTGCCTCTCTCACACCCCTTACTGGGGACCTGGCCCACAACCCAGGCATGTGCCCTGACTGGGAATTGAACCAGCGACCCTTTGGATTGCAGGCCCATGCTCAATCTACTGGGCTACACCAGCCAGGGCCAGAACCATTCTTAAGATACCTTTCATTTGAAACCAAACAACTATGGCCTGACCGTGTGCAACCTGGAGCAACTGATGATTCCACTGCTCTGTGAATCAGGTTGTCTTATACTTAATTGATCCAGCCACAGTTATTATCGAACCAGCTCTGAACACATATTCTTCCTTGCACTTTCAACTTAGACATGGTGAGGCAGATGTGACCATGGGCAGGCTGGAATCATGCCGTAAGGCCATTATGAGTGCAATTTGGAGTCAGGCTTTAAAAAATGACTTCCTAGGGTCCCTGAGTAATGTCTTCCCTCTTCCAGAGGAATAATAGATCAGCACGTGCCCCCAACCCTTCCTAAGAGGTATTTAATACAATTTGGAGCTCAGTAAGTGATATTATACTGAGCTTCCAAATCTTGCTTGCTTGTCTGGCAGAGAATATCTAAAAGGTTATAAGACCCACCATGTTATCAGTCTGTCAGTAAATATTTATGGAACCATAGCACCCTGAGACAAAAGTACAGTAAACCTTTACTTTGCAGTATTGTGGTGTCTAGTTGAGAACTCAAACACAAATACAATAATTATAGAGCAGTACAAGCCAGTCCAGGTGTAGAATTAAGGGCTTGGTTGAGATGTCAGTGAGTCAAGAGAATCAAAAACAGCTGTTTTGTATGTTGGCGGCAGTCTAGATATGTTCTCAGAAAAAAAAATGAGAGCTGGGCACTTACAAAGCTTACATTATCCATAATGTTCCTGAGTCACAGATGTAAGTATACAAACCCATGATGTTTTATTGTGCCAAGAGGAACAGTATCTGTGTGTGTGCACGGTGTGTGCGCATGTAGGCAAGGACAAGGGGGCTCTGAGCTCCAACTCACTACACCAAGATGGCAGAATCATGAAGGCTGGAGTGAGGGCCAGGGGAGGCTGAGGAAGGGACACTGGAGGATGGGAAGCTGAAATGGGGGCTCTGCAGGGCATGACAATGAAGAGCCCTCCATCCTGGCAAGTGGGAGATGCAAGTTCGTCTCCTCTCCTTCCACCTGCTCTGCATTAGCTCACTGTGTGACGCTAAGCCAGGCACTTGCTTCCTCTACACAGAGACAGAACAGTGTAGTGGCAAAGGGCGATCTGCTGTTTTCTTCTTTACCTCCTGGCTATCTCTAGGGGGCAGAGAGGTTGAAGGAAAACAGAAGGCACTGCTCCCTTTGTTTCTCTGATCATCCCCGACACCACCCTGCGTGCCGAGTTACAGGTCTGATCCTGGTCCCCGAGGGCATTCTGGAACAGGGAAGAACACACGAGTTTAGGAAACTTTCATGGGCGGTGGCCTGAAACAACAGGACAAGAAAAAGAAATGGATTTCAGTGTGAAAGTAGCCCCTGGTCCTTTGGCATATAAACCACTTCTGCTTTCCCCTTCCTCTGCCTTCCTCTGCCTTCCTCTGCAGCTGCCCCTGGCAGACTCTCTGAAAACCATTCGTGGTGCTTAAGGCAACGTGGTCTGCTCTGGAAATAAACCTGCATGGGGCCTGGATTCACGACCCCACGAATCCAGTGTTTCTATGAAATATTTTCAAAAAACAAACAAATAAATCCACCCATGGAGAATTATTCCTAGGGCCTCATATATGAAATGAACTTCTCATCTGCTTTGTTTTTATTTTATTTAACAGAATCACAGTTTAGGAAAGCCAATCATTCGTCATTAAAAAACCTTACAGAGATACAGGTTTTTTACAACCAGCTTTTAAAGGGCAATAAATGTACGTTCCCCTGAAGAGAGAGAGAAACTACATACGTCCCACCAGACATTGAGAGAGGGGTGGAGGACAGACACTTTTGTAGGCAGTCAGAACTAGAGTCTTGAGCAAGTGCTCTGTTGGGGCAGGAAGAGGTCTGGAAGAGTGAATTTAGGACAGCCTAAGGGCACTCGCAAGGGATTTGTAGAGAGGACTGTTGCCCATGATTTGGTCTTAAGTTAGTGGGCTGGACAGAGGACTCTGTATTTTCCTTATCACTGTGCCTTGATGGGCCTGGATCAGAGTAAAGTTCCATAAATACCTGTTTAATCAATGAGGACTGCGGTATGCATGGCCAAAATTACTGTTTTCCAGTAGTTTTTCTGTGTTTTTATCTTAGTTTAGAAATAGGTGACCTAATGTACTTTCGGGCAAATGCTCCTATTTGAATGTCTGTGTGCCATCGATTCCCACAAAGTGTGGGGGTAACATCAGATTGTAAACGTATGTTCTTTCCACAACGATCACTTCCCCCACCCTGAGATGACGAAGCCAAGATGATGAATTGTCAGAGAAGACTGTGGCAGAATCGGGCCAGATTTACAATAATGGATGTCCTGGGATAAGCTGCTGTTTTCTCATCATCCCCTTTAACTCTCCTAGGAGACTTTTTTTGGAAACTCAAATATCAGAAAATTGCAGGAAAGGGAAACTAGGTCTCCACAAAACAACAATGCTTTTTTAAAGGCAGAAAGTAAAGAATATTTTAGTTGCTGTCAGTAATTTTATGTTTTAGTCATCAGGATTTGAAAGACCCTAAATATCCCTTTACTATGTTTAATAATAGGTAATACATTTTCCTCATTTTCCATAGATACTCTAAGTAGTCTATGTTGGTATCTTCCTGTCTTCGCCTTTGATAAATAGACGTTAAAAAAAGAAAACCAAAAGTGTTTCAAGCGACTTGGTTAAACTCTAATTGACTGCCCTGGCAGCTATGGGATTTTCTCCATGGTTTGTGTCCGTGACAGAAATGTATAACCATGGGGCATATATTCTAGACATCAAAATTCAGTGTAATATAAGCAGGCAAAGTTTATGCCAACTAACCATCTCCGTTCTTGATTATTAGAAGTGTGTTCCCAAACAAACTTGCCAGCCTACGACGTAAAGCCACAGAAGAAGCAGGCAGAAGACCTGTGCACAGTGCTCAGTTAGCGGATTTAAGATTTTACGACTCCATGGCTTTGCATGTCAGCTTCATACTATGTTCAATACAAGATTAAAAATGAAAACAAAGTCTACACATCAGCGATAGAGATACAAGTTTCCCAGCTGACAGTCTACCTGGGCCCCAAACTGAAAGTCTCTTCCTGAATCCCAGGGCTCCATTGTCATGACATGACCCACTCCCTTTGCAGATAAGTCTCTGGGACATTTTTTCTTAAAGATGCAGGAAAGTGGGGTACAATTCTATAAATGGCATAATGCAAATTTGCATTTTGAAGTGGCCTCATGGTGACTTTGCTCCCCACTCCTGTCATCCAAGAGCAATACTGCTTCAATTGCCTCTGAAAGAACCACGCAACCTGGAATATTTAAAGAATAAATTCCCATGTCCCTCAAGAAGCCCCTTGTTACTCAATAATAATGTACTTTTCCCTTGGATTTGTCCATTGTTGTAAATTTCTCATCATATTTTCATAAACCAAGCTGAAATGGACTCACTCACTTGTACTGTGAGACTGAAGTCATACCCAGTCACGACAATACGTCGACTGTTGGAAAAGCACCTTTACTGCATTCACCACCCACCAGCTCACTTTGAATCCTTACAGGTTGCACATTGTAAAACAAACCTATACATCAACACATCCCATTAACTTCCAGCACTGTGTGTTTAGCTGTATAATTATTTATTTTTAGTCTCTACGTGTACATAGTGAGTTAAATATAAACTACATAAAGAGTTTTACATGTGATACAGTGGAAGGAGATCAAGAACAGAGAGAGGAAGACTAAGCCAGGGGATCAATATACAGAATTTTCTGTTTCTATGACGTATGTGGTCTCACCAGGGCAATGACCGAAGGACATACATCCTTTTCAGGGCTCTTCTACCTGGGAACATACGCTAAAAGAGTCTTCAGATGCCTACTGCTGACAAGACCGCGTATTTATCGATCCATCCTTGCTCTCATTTTCTTTTTCCTTCATCATAAAGCAATGGTCTTAGAAAAGGCATACAACTGTAATTGAATAACAATAAAAATTTTAAAAAATTAAGGAAAAAAAATGCAATGGTCTTTTGGAGGGTCCCCCAATAAAACTATGAAACAACCAGGGTATCTCATGTGGGGCTTTGGGCTTTGTCTTCAGCGACGGGGCTGGATTTGGTGTCATGCTGCTATGCCACAGCTGTTTCCAGAGACACCCCTCTCGAGACATCCCTGGTCACTGGCCATGACTAACACGATTATCCAATCAAGGGGCTAAACCTAGCCCGGGAAAGCTCCCTTCAGAATACAATGTGGTGTGGAATGAAGACCTAATAGAGAGAAGTGTACCCAGAGGAGTGATTGTGATCTTTCAGATCAATAAAATCTTGGAAGCCTTCTGTAAATTGACTTCAGAAAATAATGGTTGCCTTCTAACCACACCACCGTACTTTTGGATTGGTCTTTTGTTAAGTCATTCTGACGAAAGGGCTGGACCAGAGGATTTGAGACCTTAAACAGTGCCAGCGAGGGATAAAAAGAATGTTCTATTATCTTAACAAACTCAGTAATAAGAGCATCTTTTCCTTCTGCTAGTGGACTTTCAGGAAGGGTAGAGAGAATAGGCATCAGAAATTCATCCTCAGCAGACTTAGAGAGACCATGGAGCATGTGAGAGGAGGGCCTGCATAATTCTCCACCTTAATTCTGAATTCTTTTCCCCCTCAGTGTGTTCCAGTGGCCTTCTTTCCCCTCTTTGAGTAGATCATGTATATTTTTTCCTGTCACAAAATCCCTCAACAAGCTGTTCTTTGGTCTGGAGTGCTTTTTCTCTGCTGTTCATTATTCTAAATCTTACTTGTACTTCAGGTTTTTATCTACACACTACTTTCTGCCCTGACTGGTGTGGTTCACTTGGTTGAGAGTTGTCCCACAAAGCAAAGGTCTCTGGTTCGATTCCCAGTCAGGGCACACGTCTGGGTTGTGGGCCGGGTCCCTGGTTGGGTGCGCATGAGAGGCAACCATTCCGTGTTTCTCTCGCATAGCAATGTTTCTCTCCCACTCTTTCTGCCTCCTTCCTCTTCTCTCTAACTATAAATAAATAAAATCTTTAAAAGAATGGTATTTCCTTAGCAAAGAATTTGCCTGACCACCTAAACTAAATCAAGTCCATCTTTTCCATCTTTTATTGAACCATTTAATTTTTAGCATTTTTTTCACCATCAGCATTGACCTTTTGCCTTATCTCCTTTCTTATTTCTGTGTCTCCTACTGGCATGAAAGCCTCTCAGAAGCAGGGAACATATATACTAACTAAATAACTATTTGCCATATTAAATAACATAAAAAATAAGTGAATGAATAGCGTCTATGAGAACAACTGACAATTATATCATAGTTTTAAAATAAAGTTGTACTGAGGTTAGTGTTCAATTAAATAATTTTAATCAAATTGAAGTTTTAGAGTTTGTGCAAAAATTAGGAAAACTTTCAGTGATTCATATTTTAAAATAACATTTTCCTTGAAGGAAGAATGTCCTCTGGGTGAATTTCAATAATAATATCTTCACTAATATCAGTGACCTTAATGTTGAGCTTTATAGAGCTTTGTGTGCAAGCAAAATCACTGTATTAATACCGACTGAAGGGTAGACAAAGCAGTTCTTTTAAGCTTTTGACCTAATTTCTCTCTGGGTTCTTCAAGGCAAGTAAAGTTTCCAATTGGGTACAATTTGTGGGTGGCTATTCCACAGCTGTCCAATCAGAGGAACTTAAATGGAGTAGATTTTATAGACTTATCAATGGTATATTCACTCATATAACTTTCTGTTATCAGAAAGAAAATGAAAGTCAAATTCTGGAGGTTGTGAATCAGTTGTAAAACAAGGTATCCGTGTTACTTTAGAAATGGTATTGATTGGTACAGAGTTCAAGGCAATTTTGATTATTATACCAAAGTTTATGGGGCAGGTTTAGTGAGCTTTGAGTATAGAAAGTGCTGGGATCAATTAAATCCACGACAACCTGTTTAGTGCTTTAAATAAAGTGCTGAAATGGTAAGAGAGAGACCAGCTAGATTTTCCTGCTCATTCCCCTCAGATTGCAGTGCGGTATCTTTACAGTCAAAATTAGCATGGAGACTAGGTGTGCATACCCTTAAGCCAGCAACTCTGCGTCAAAGAGTTTTCCTTATAGATTGTTTCACAGTCATACAAATTATTCTTTAAACTATGTATGTCTATATATTTTATTATGTTTATTGGGGTGACATTGGTTATTAAGATTATAGAGCTCTCAGGTGTACAATTCTATAATGAATCATCTGTATACTGTATTGTGTGCTCACCACCCAAAGTCAAGTCTCCTTCCATCACCATGTATTCGACCCCTCTTGCCCTCTTGTACCTCCCCCACCCCCCGTTTACCTCTGGTAACCACTGTCCTGTGGTCTGTGTCTATGAAGTTTCTGTTTGTTTGTCTTATTTGTTTCTTTGTTGCTTTCTGTTTTACATCTCACATATGAGTAAGATTATATGGTCTTTAATGTAGTATTTTTGTTTAAAAAAAAAAACCTAAAACAACTTAAATGTCAATCAATATGGGTTTTTTTTCTCTTGACATATATTGCTTTTTTATCTGCCAGAAATTTTTTTAGCATTTTTTTGAACAACAGCAATCCTCAGTTATTGCCCCATTTTAAACATGGGGCAAAGTAACTTGTGAGACCCCACAGAAATATTAAGTGATCAATCTATGTAGGGTTTGAAACCAAGCAAGAATTTTGAAAAATTAGGTAGATCTAAATTCATAGAAAAAATAGCCAAGATCTATTTTTAGATTTAAAAAGAAGGCAAGTTGCTTAATACAAATAGTTCTCAAATTAGACAGCACCATATATATATCTGCATATGTCTATAAATATCTAGAAAAAGTCTAGAGGCTTCTGTCCAAACCAACCAACAGTTACCTCCTATTTGTAAGCAGAGGTTTAAAGTGGACTTTTAGCCCTGACCAGTGTGGCTCAGTTGGTTGGGCATCACCCTGCAAAGTGAGCATCGCTGCTTTGATTCCTGGTTGAGGCACATGCCTGGGTTGTGGGTTTGGTACAAGAGGCAACCATTGATGTTTCTTTCTCATATCAAGAGAGTGTCTCTCCTTCTCTTTCTCCCTCCCTTTCCCTCTCTAAAAATAAATAAATAAAATCTTTAAAAAAAATTAAGTGGATTTTCATCTTTTACATTTGCTTAAACTTCTGGATTATTTAAATTTTATATTTTAAATGGCAAAAATTATGTATGCTTGATTTATTAAAATAACATTAAATGCAAATACTATTCTCACCCCTGCTGTAAATACAATTAAAAAGATATAACACCTACTGGTCATATTTTTGTTTCCTAATGATGCAAAGATGTTATTAAAGAATCCAGTTTTAAACCTAATCAACAAAACAAATAAGCAAGCAGAATATAACCAGAGACATTGAAATTAAGAACAATCTGACAGTAACCAGAGGGGAGGTGGGAGGGGAGGCAGGGGGGAAGGGGGGAGGGTTTTCAGGAACAACTATAAAGGACACATGGACAAAACCAAGGCGGGTGGAAGCAAGGGAGGGAGGTGGGGATGGCTGGGGTGTGGCAGGGAGTGGTGGGGGGTAAATGGGGACAACTGTAATTGAACAACAATAAAATAATTTTTTTAAAAAAGAATCCAGTTTTACATGGTCTATGTTCACAAGTATATATACTCTGTAAGTGGCGAATATGCAGTCCTGAACAGATGACGTCCATTGAGGAAAAAAATAAACAGAATGAAAGTTGGACTATGCTAAGTTCAGAATTATCCTGAAATTTCTTTAGACATGCAACATATAATCAAGAAAAATTATGAATAGAATGCATCCATAGAGATAACAAAATTACTTAAATAATAGATTTAAAATGAGTATATTGAATATAAAAATATAACAAAAGTTGTAATGATTTGGTGTATACTATAATCATTCTAAAAGGATTTACGTATTTTCAAAAATATCTATAAGCATGACTAAAGAAATGAAAATATTCTTTGTCCTACTATTCATTTTATTTTTAGTGTTGTGCCATGAAATTCTTCTTTGTGATAAATTATAAAAGTCAAGGTTAGGGTCTATCAGATTTTGATCACAAGAAAATGTGCTGCAAGAAACACCTGTGAATCGTGACAGGGAATTTGATACATCCTAGATAGCGATTGTGGTGATCAAAATACAATTAATCCTATAAATTAGATTTAAAACACTCCTATTAACACAAGTACTTTTCTCCCAGTCCATCCATACTCTATGTTAAGAATACATTACATCTAGCGACACAACTATCATTAAGGCTTAAAGGCAAAATTCCTTTCACCTGCTACTTCTACAGCTCATTCTGGGAGAAGAAGATGAGCCAAGAGAGGGTGTGCCTGGCAGGCTGCTGCTGGTAACGAGAGAATGGCTCTCCTTTCCTAGCGCCCAAGTGCCACATTGAGAATTTGAGAATTGCCCTCCTGCCTATAGAAATCATGACTGTTCTCAGACTTTGGCCAGATCACCTACTAATTTTCTCCATTTTGCAAAGAAATAAGGAGCAGGCCTCAAACCACTCTTCTTAATTCATTTAGTCAGACCTGATTTACATTGTACATTAGTACTCCCTCCATGGCAACTGAAGAATATTAAAAATGAATCTAGGGGAAAAATATGCTAGAAAGTGATGCAGGTATATTTGTTCTTAATAGGAGAGCCCAAGGCAGAATGACTAGATCCCAAAATCTCTAGGACTAACATCTCCTCATTGAGGACGAGCTGAAATATGCAGATGCTGTGGCCCAACTCCTAAGGAGAATGTCTGCTTTTTTAATGAGAGTAAAGATACCAGCTAAGCAAAAGCAGTGAACTGATTTCTTTTGCATGAAGATGTCATGCCTCATTTAAGAGCTCTATTAAACTTCCAGTTAAAATGAGATTTGGCTACCTTCTGTGGCTTGAACAAACATTATTTTTTATCTTTTCCTAGTAATTATATGGGTAAGAAAAACCACCTGTGGTCTCTTCCAAATCTCCCTTAACTGAGTGACTTTTAGTAAGCAAAATTCGAAATTGCAACTGAATGCTAAATTGCATGCTTTCTATAGATTGTACATGCTAACAAATGGAAACACCAGGAGTAGTTTCTTCCGTGCTGAAAACATCCATCGAATCTTCTGCAAACGTGTTGGAAGAAAATACCGAATACAAAAAAATCATTATCTAATGTGCAAAAAGTAAGTCATGCAGAACCGGGCAAAATTGAAGTGACTGAAGCCAAAGTTTTCATTTTTTCATTGTTAATAAACCCACCTCTTAACACACATTCATGGTACAATTTGCTAAATTTTACTTCTGATTCTTTATAATTTCTCTTTTTACCAAATAAAATAAAATTGAAGATGAAAATCTGCTAAGATGTGGGATGGAAATAAAACAGCTACGCTGTTTCAATTATTGCCTCTGTTGTAAGGCTAGACAGCTCCGTCCGGACAGTGTTCACCACCATGTCGCTGCCCCTCTAGCTGATGAATTAGTAGTTTGATCTTCATAGATGAGATCCAAATAAGAAACTGCAACTATTATTCACTCTATTTTTGAAAGAAATTAATAGGCTGTGGTTTCAACACTCTGGTCAACATTTATTAACTTGTAAAGTGGTAATGACATACACTCTGGGGCACCATTGTAAGAATGATGTGAAAGGTGGTGCAGGCGAGCATGCTGGAAACTATAAAAGCCTCCATGAATGTTAAATATAGTTGTAGAGTCTTATTATTAGTAGTGAAGTAACATAGATGATTGTTTATTTAGAATTTAGAAATGTTTCTCCAGGACACTAGTCAGTCAGTCCATACACTGCCTTGGACCTTATCCCTCCTGCCACCTCCCCTTCCCTCCCTGACCATGGATAGGGAGGGAGTAAGGAGAAAGGTAATGAACCTGGATCCCCCTGGGAGCGGAGGTGTAGGCTACCACTAAAAGAGTAAGAAGAAACAAAGTTCCAGACTCCTAATTCTCCAGCCAGACAGTAATCTGGGGCACCTCACACTAAGTGACCCAGATTCGAGCACTGCACACCCACCGCTCCAGGCGGCAGAGCCATGTGAGGTCGCTGTGCAGCACCTACCAGCTCGTGTTTTCATGGCTCTGTGTCACAAATAATGTGTTTCTACATCCTGTGCCATCAGGATCCCGGGGAGGATGTCCATACTCATTATCCATGAAAGGGGTTGATTGCCTAAGCGATTTGCCTGCTTTCTACAGCGTGGAGACAGCAATTAAAGACACTCGCAGCCACACGACTGCACTGTCAGCAGTCTGGCTCTCCTCCTTTCTTTTTCTTTCTTTCCCTCATTCTGCAAGAGAAATTGTAGACAAACTCATTTCCTGCTTGGATTGTTCATCTTGAACTCAAGAGCCCTGAAACCTGTGTTAACCCTGTTTTGAAACTGCATGTGATAAAGAAGGGAAGGGAGATGCAAGGCAATTACAAATCGCTGGCTCCCTCTTTGGGAAGGGGTGCTGTGAAGGTGACGTGCAGACATTTGGACTTAGGGAGTGATGATCCAGGGAATTTGGGGTCTGGCTTTTTGCCTGCATCCTCCCTCACCTTTGATTCCATCACCTGCACCTGCAAGAGTTGCCCGTCTGCCTCTGCCCAAACATCCTCCGAAGTGGACATGCAGTCGGCTGGAAGGGAGTTCTAGTACAGCCAATGAGCCCTGGGCCATCTTCTACGCTCATGAGAAAAATACACTGAGTGACTTGCCAAGGGGTAGACCTTTCTCTATATGAATCAGGTCAGGGCAGTGGTGACAGAGAAGCAGCAAAATCTCTCCAAAGATCCCCCTGAGCTTTCTGAACTCCTGTGCCCGAACACACATAGATACCTCCATCACAACCCTGTCCCTGGGGACAGATAGGGAGCACATAGCACCCATATTTCCACAGGGGAAAGGCTTTTCACCTACTCTCTGCTTTAGTGACAAACATAGAAAGCAAGCAGGGTTTTAAATTCCCCATGCACCAATTGTTCTCTCATAAAAATCTAGGGCACTTCAGTTCCTCTTGTAAGTGCCAGGCACGTGTAAGTACTACTTCTCTTTAGCCTCAGAGCAGTCCTACAAAGTCAGTATTCTTATTACACCTATTGTACCCACAGGAAGAGAAAAACAGGCTTAGAGAGGTCACACAACTAACAGAAGGTCATGCAACTAGCAAACTGTGGGGCCAGGATTTCCATCCTGTTTTGGATGAGTCCAAAGCCTTTATGTTGTACTGCTTTAGCGTTGGGTTCTTGAAATCTAGAATGTTCTGTTCTATCGAGAAGACATTGTACATTTCCTATTTGTTCCCTCGGCTGGCTCGTGGTGAAGTATTGTTTCAGCTCCTCAGAATAAGGCTGAAACCAGAGGTGAACAGTAGATCGAATCCTCCTGAGTCCCACTGTGCTTCTGGGAGCCCAGGTTTCTCTGCATTTCAAACATCAGACACAAGCTTTGAGCTGCAGCCCCTGAATTATGTATGCCATAGCCTACAGCTGCAGCTCAGCCTCTGGGAACCAGAAAGCAGTCCGCTGAGGGGGGCTCAGGTAGAAGAACAATCGAAGGCTCCCCAAATGCAAAGTACGTTCAGTAGCTGAGGCAGGGAAAGGCCAAAGACAGACTGAGGACGCATCCCAGCCACAGCGGCATTCATTCTTTACTTCGCCGTACCGAGCACCTTTTTGCTGATACTGAAGAATCATATGGAAAAGTATTTAACCAAATATATAAACCAAAGAACTGAGGAGAGGTTACCAACACATGTCTCACATTGGTAGGCTAAGGCAAATTAGTTCACATTCAGGAAAAGTAGATATTTAATCAACCTTCTTGATACAGAATTTTTCAAGGTGGAGAGAAATAGGAAAATATGATTGGGACCCACGACTTTGTAGGAACAGAGTGAGGACGGAGGTCAAGGAAGTTCATGTGGCTGGAAGTCGGGTGGTCCAGCTTTGCATCCCCTTACACCAAGTGGCTCTATGACCTTGGACAACAACAAAAACAAAATAGTGATGACTTCTGTTCATTTAATTGTGCATGTCAAGAATTTGCTGAGTGCTTTATATATTTATATAAATGTATAATTGCATGTCTATATACATCTACATTTGTATATAAATATGTATATTTATATATACTATTTAATTTAGGATTCAGAACAACCCCATAAACTAAGTGTTATAAGTCACCTCTCAGAAATAAAGAAACTAAGGCTGAGTTAATATAACTTGTCCAAGGCAACAAAGCTAACTAGTGGCTAAGCAGTAGCAGAACATAAATACAAATCCCAAATTCAAACTTATGACCTTTAGGCTACCCTGTCCATCAAAGTCTCAGTCTCCTTATCCATAAAATTATGGAAGGTGCCTGCCAGACTAGCTCTGGGAGTCCAGGGAGATCTAAACAAACAAAAGAGGCAAAACCAATGAGGCATTTCAAACTCTTCCTTTCTTGTATATTGTAAGCACTAGAAAAATGAACTGAAGCAGAATTCTGTGACTACGCCCTGCTAGAACCTGATTTATTTTGGACAAGTGTCTGTTTCCAGAGTATAATTCTCAGTTGACCATATGATGTTATGTTCATTCAGTTTAAAAACCTTGCACTATTCCAAGTTTTAATGACCCTCCCTCCCCAACAGCAAAAGTCTTTCCCAATGAGGGGGAAATTTTACTTTAAGGATCATTATTTAGCTGCAAACATACTCATCACATTCAGAGTATAGTCAGTGGCCAGAGTCCCCATGGAGCTCACACTGGGTGGGTGTCAGGGCGGAAGAAGGGGCTATCGTTTAGGCACCCAGTCACACCTTTGCTATAAAATGAACTTCATGGACAGAATACACTGGGTTCTGGAAAGCAGAACCCATGTCAAGGACAAAATACTGCACTAGCTTGACTTTGCCTTTCTTGGATGATCTCAGGTTTGGAGGACGCCCAGGTTGCCCATGTTCCTGTGTACTCCTGAAGGTATTGGAGGAAGAGAAAGCATATGGCAATAAATTGATATGCAAAGCCTAGTCATAATCTGAAATGAAGTAATGGACACAATCCAGAAGTATAATTTTCAATAAAAACTCAGAGGAATCATTGCTGAGTTCCCAGAAGATTAAGCAACTTGTCTTCTTTGCAACGTGAGGGATTCTGGGATTTCCAGACCTCGTGTTGTTCAAGTCTGTGAGGAGTCTGAGACATAGCAATTGCTGAAGCTCACTTAGGACAGAGAAAGGAAGACCAGTTACTCTATGAAGGGACATGGGTTTTCATCCAACCGTAGCCCAGGCAGCTGTCAACTCTCCTTCATCTTCCAGAGCAAGTAGAATGTTCTAGGCCATGGTAAGTCTGTGACAGGAATCCTGAACAATAAGATGTCACTTACCAGGAGAGCTTGGTTAAGTCAACATCTCCTTGAAAAGGGGCTCCAGTGACTTTTAAAATATTTTAAAATAACAGAAGTGCAATATCAAAGTCATCTCATATCTCTCGCAAGCTTTTAAAATGCCACGATGTTCAAACACAATGGCAGTATTTCAACCACAAACAAATAGACAAAAGCTGCTGGGAAAACCTGACGAATGTTACCAGAGACGGCCCCAGAGATTTCCTTCCTCTAGTTCACATTTGCCCTTTCACTCATATTTTTTAGTCCACTTGATCCTTAGTGAAGGAAATAAGGAGGATGTTGGAATAGCAGTTTTCAGTATCCAGATTCCAGACATATCAGCCTGTTACAGACAAGACTCAAACCCAAAGCATTCCTGGAATCCCCATGTTAATTACCACATTATCAAGTCCTGGAAGGACTGTGAGCTATTGTAGAAAGAGTCTGAGTAACTCGATTCCCCTAATGAACTCCAGCCACCCAGACAATGGAATGAACAGCCTGTATCCAGTCTGGGCTGCTGCCTCTCACTCCCACAGTCTCAGAGCCTCAGCCTCTCCTGGGTTTGGCACACGGTCTGTCCTTTTCCACTGTCAGCCTCCTTGGGGCCGCTTGGCACAAGATCCTCCTCTTCAGCCCTGACTGCCTAGAGCAGCCTTTTCCCACCCCTTCCCTGGACCCAGCCACTGCCACTGGGGCTGCAGTATCTGCTTACTCATCACCACCTCCGCCGTCTAAGGGTGCTGGTACCGCACTGTTTCTCCGGGGTTACCGGCTGTGGCCCTGAATTCTCCAACTCCAGCTGTTTCCTGGGTGGCAGCCATGCTCACGTAGAACTTGTGCTCCAGTGATGAATCCAGGTGGACTTCTTTGGCTCATTGCTGCTGGGTAAACTTGGACTTCTCCTTTTGAGCATCCATAGTCTATATAGCCCACCAATATAACATGAAAACCTGTTCGGTGAGTGCTTCTTGACTTTACTGAGCATATGAATTCATTGAGGGCTTTGGTAAAATGGGGATTATAATTCAGTAGGTCTGCAGTGGGGCTTGAGATTCCGTATTTCTAACACCTTCCCAGGTCACAGCACTTTGAGTGGCAAGGCTCTGGGAGAGGGACTGTGTCCTATGCATCTTTGTCCTCCTGGCACTTCAACCTTACTGTCACCATCAGCACTCGGGGAGGCCCTTCTGTGCGTGCAGTAGTGGAGATACAAAGATAACTATAGCATAGTCTCTGTCCTCAAGAGCACGTAGTCTGCAGCAGGGTTTCTCAACCTCAGAATTGTTCACGTTTGGGGCTGAAAATTCTTTGTTGTGGGAGGATGCCCTGTGGAGTGTAAGGTATTTAGCCACATTCATGGCCTCTAATCACTAGCTACCAGGTGAACCTTTAACCACTAGGTATCAGTAGCACCTCCTCAATATGACAATAAAAAAATAATGTTTCCAGGCATTGCCAAACGTCCCCTGCGGGGCAAAACTGTCCCTGGTTGAGAGCCACTGGTGTGGGGGTGGGGGACAGACATGGACATTAGTAATTGAAATGATGGATCAAGTTATAGAGCTGTGCATGCACCGGTCAGGAAAAAGGATTACCATCATTCCAGAGTGTGTGACGGTCATTTGGCACATGGGGAGTGTTCAAGAAAAGTCTGTTAGATAAACAAATGAACTGTTAATGTCCTCACATTCCCTGGTAACTATAATCATTTGTGTTTCTGGCCTCATCTAGTGGAAACCATACTTGCACTTTCCAAAGATAATCACCTAAGTACTTCACTGACATAATGATTTTCCACGGATATATTTATCAGGTGTATTACAATGGAAGAAAGAAAGCATGTCTTTTGGAATAATCCACATGGAGTATGCCTATCTGTAAGAAAATGAGACTCCTCCAATAATAAATAACAGGTTTTTAAAACTGCTTTTTTTGGCATTATTTGCACACTCACATTAGAAAATGACCAAAGGGGTAGGGGTACATGTAACCCTGTAAATGGATTCAGGCAGAAAGGCACATTTTGTAGCTTGGCTCACCTTCATGCATGCCCTTAAGCAGCTGTGACCTTTCCCCTATAGGTTCTGGGAGGGTGAATGCATTTCCAAGGCACTGTCTATTCTGAGATGCTCATGTTCCTATACACATGCAGTTGACATCTGACCAGGCATGACACGGTGGCAGGCCAGCAAGCAGGTAAGCTCAGGGGACCTGAGCAGGAGGGAAGCCAGGGAGAGTCCACATTTATGGAAGGGAGGAGATGGGGGCAGAGCTACAGGCTTGTGGTCTTAGAGTCAGGTGGTAAAGCAAAGATAAATTACATCAGCCTTTGGACTCATACAATGGGGTCACAGCTGAAGATGTTTAGGTTATTTATCTTCATATGGAGGCAGGAATAGAGAAGGATTTGTCCGAGGCAGAACAAAAAGTCTGTGACTGGAGAATACAGAGGCACAAGGTCATCTGAGGACAAATAAAAAGAAGAATGGAGAAGGGGGTGCTTAGCACGGAACACGTCAGTGTAAACTTTGAGACGTGTACTTGGAAGATGTTATTATTCCTTAACATTTTGTAAATGGAAGCCAGAAGTAGGCCCATGGGGAAAGTTCTTGGAAATACACACCGATTGAACTGGAATACCCAGAGTTGCCAAAGGAAAGTGTGACACTCGGTCCCGTTGCCAAAGTCAGCAAGCCTCTGCCCAAATAATGGCAAACCTTTCCTTTCAGAATACAGTTCCTTAATTTAAGCCCCAATGTCAATTTCTGCACAGAATTGGAAATCAACAGGTCTGAAGTCAAGGCTAGGCTCCCTGATTGGTTGTCTGTGTGAAACAACATTTTCGCTCCAATTTTTCTATCCAGAGAATAGGGAAGCTAATACTTTCCACCCTGCTATGTTGAAGGAATATTGTGATGAGTCAGAAGACAAATCTGAGGGGGTTTTTTGTTTGTTTAATGAAGAGTGTTCCTGCATTTACTAAAGCAAAGGATGGTTCTGTTTCAGTCCATAAATTGAAAAAAATCATGGTGTGAATAATTCAACTACAGAACACCAAAACCCCTTGACTGACACTTCCTTTTGGTTTTAGTATTAGAAATCGGCCAGAGGGGTACCATCTCTGGTTAGACTTCTTAGCATGGGCAACCAAGGCTCCTAGTTCATGGAGGTGTCTGGTTAGTAACACACTTTGTTCACCTAAAGGAACCAGAGCCACAAGTGTCAGTTTAGGACTATTGTCCCGTGTCTATATACTTTGTGCCTTTCTGTGACATGAGATAACAACGCAAGTTCTGGAGCCCTCCAGAGGGGAAAATGGATAGCACTGCAGTCTGTGTTGGGGCCGTTGGCAGCACCGGGTCGTGATAATGTAGTATCTTGAGTAACCAACTCTGAAGACAGTCGCTAGGTCTGTGTTATTAACTGCAAGAAAAAACTGCTAAGAGATTCAGAAAATCAAAATAACAAAACAATGCAAACCAAGATGCCACTATTCAAGCGTTTTGTTTCTCAAGCCTCTGAAGCCCATTTTGTCCAATAGTCCAACTGCTGGCAAACTGCTGGTCTCTACTAAAGAACAAAGTTACTCTTCTTCTGTGGCATCTGCCTTTTGCTAGTTTCTGAAAAAAAGTGCCTCGCGATTTGCTGCAGTGACTTTATCTTAACAATGTTTCCCTGTGGTGAAAGCATGAATCTAACTGAAATGACAGGAATCTTCCAGAATGGCAGCGTGGCACGCTGGGAGTGGGCAATCACTCAACTGGAACTCAAGTTCTGGATTCTCAATCCATCACTACTTTAGGGGATCATTTTAGGGAAGTCTGTACCTCATCTTAGTCTCTTCTTCTGCAATATGACAAGACTGCACTAGGTAGCTTTCAGATCTGCCTGAAGGGACAGAGTGAGTGAAGTGGAAGAGTCACAGGACACACTGATGCAACAAGTGATGGAAACTAACCCATGGCTCCAGTTTGAGCCACTTCTGCTGAGCAGCAAATGAGGATAAGAAGCTTAGGAAGTGATGCTGTAAAGGCTCTATACCACCAGGACTTCTGGGAATCATCACTGATATCTGAGTGCTGTATACATCAGTCAGTAAGCAGAAGGAAGTTCTCTGTTGGAAAAAGTCAAAACAAAATCAAAACAAACCCCTAAAGGTGTGCTGGGCTCACAATTATTTCCGATAGCATTCAGTCCTACAGGGGAGGATGGAGCCAGGTAGACGCCATGGAGATCAGACACCTGGCTAATTAGCTCCGCTGGGAATGTAGCATAGGGCAGAGCTCTGTCATCCCATCTCTTTGAAGAAGAGTCTTCTCTGGAAGCCTTTAAAAATAGGACACACTCTCAGCAGGGAGGACGATGGGTATAAACTTATCTGCAGGAAGTAGATAGAAAAGATGCCCTTCTAAAATATTTGGGGAAGTGGGTCCTGGGAATGGTTGGGGTCCAGAACTAACTGGGGTATTGCGATTATATTTATTCAGCCTAAAATTCCTAGACATGGTGAAATATCTAGTTGAATCAATTATTTTGCAGGGAAAAAAATGCCACTAGTGAAATACAACTTGTTGATGACGATGATGGTGGTGATGATGATTATTTTTACTCAGTTAAGCTTTTGATGGGACAGATATCAAGCTGGCAGTGCTTTAGGCAAAATCCCATTTCTTTCCTATTTACCTTCTTAGTCAAAGTGCATTTAATGTTTTGGAAAACAACTCCATTTTCAACACAGGAAGGAAGTTTGCAGATACATGTTGTGGCTCCCCTGCTGTTCTCTCTCTTCAGTGATCGAGACAAGCTCCTCCCCAGGGAGAAGTGCTTCAGGTTCTGAAAGGCACGCAGATAAAAAGCACCTGTGGTTTGAACTATACCTACATGATCCCAACCATCTCCCTAAAACTGGTTATTGAAATATTCCAAAATGCCTAAGCAATTCATATTGTGTAAATAACTCCCTGAATTTTTGACAGAGTCAGCAAATTTTTTTTATTGAGATGTAATTTATATACCATAAAATCCACCCTGTTAAAGTGTATAATTTAGTGGTTTTTATCATAGTCACAAAGTTGGGCAAGCATCACCACTCTCTTATTCCAGAGTATTTTAATCACCCCAGAAAGAAGCCTTGTACCAATTACCCGTCACTCCCATTTCCCCTTCTCCTAGTCCTCGGTATTCACTAACCTTCCTTCTGTCTCCATGTATTGGCTGATTCTGAATATTTCATACAAATGCAATCATATAATATGTGGCCTTTTGTGGCTCACTTCCACTTAGCATAATGCTTTCAAGTTCATATTGTAGCATGCATCAATATTTATATCTTCTAAGCAATTACTATGTACAAGACAATGAGGAAGTAGCAAACCTTTCCTTCCTTCCTTCCTCTCTCTCTCCCTCCCTTCCTTCCTTCCTCCCTTCCTCCCTTCCTTCCTCCCTTCCTTCCTTCCTTTCTTTTTATCCAGATGTATGGAATTGGACCAGAGCCAATGAACTACGACCAAAAATACTTGGGTTAACCCAAAGGAACACAGAAGATTTCACAGAACATAAGCAAGAGATGGGACTTAACTGGGGAAGGAGGAAAGCAAGTACTACAAGATAAAGAAGGTATCCAAGGGGAACAGTTAAGATCTCAGGACAAGGAGAGAACCCAAATCAGAGAAAAAGAGCAGTGAGTGAGATGAGGTCAGAAGCCAGGGGTACAGACTAAGCAGCCAAGGAGCTAAAGGACTTGGGCTTGCAGCAACAGCCCTGACTCAGGCAGAACCACAGAGTATCTGTACTGGATGAACACTTAGGGCTATCTTCTCCAACTCTGTCATTTTAAAGATGAACAATCTGAGCTTCAGAGAAGCGAAAAGACCTCCCCAAGCTCACAGACCTTAGGGATTGCCTCCTTAGTTGCCTTCCTCTCGGTATGATTTATTTTCCACAACAGCTCAGAGCCACAGTCCCAAGACTTGGAAATGATCATATGTGAGTGTCAAAATGCGACTCAGCACCCTCGTGCTATGCAAGAGCCAGCTGAAGTTCTTAATATATCTTTACTCTAGCTTGAGGAAAAACTCTGATGTCTTTTGACCTAATCCTCATTGGTTAATTGTCTAAACATATGGGGTTCCTTCCTATTTTAAATAAATACCATACATTAGTATTAATTTATAGGTTTAGAAACTGAAAGAAATGAATGAGGGTCCCTAAGAGGTCAGCCAGTGGAAAAGGCTTACTTCTGTACTGTGATTAAAACAGTGAAGTTTAGAATATGCACATAAATATCACAAAATGATCACTAAAGATGGCTTAGTATTCAACAGCGTTGAAAGATTAACCATTCAAGAGGCATGACTCCAAAAGCACTTCGACATTTAAAATTCAGAGCTGTAGCTTTTTAATCAAGTTCTGCTAGGATCAGGTTATAGAGGAAATCTGTGTTCCTTATGGAAAAGAAAAAAGAAAATTAAGACTAAACAGATCTTAGCCTCGAGATTGGTTGAAATCATTTTGGTGCATTCATAGAATTGGACAATTGAAGGCATGAAGATGGTAGCATGGATGTGTATTTATTGATATGAAAAGTCTGATAACTTGTTGAGAGAATAAAGGTTACAGAAGAATATTTAAAGTTTGACATCTTTCCATATCAGATATATAAAGAAAACATCTGGAAAGACATCCATAAAATATTGAGAATGTATCCCCAAGTAGTGAAATCATGAGAGGTTTTATTATTTTGTCTTGTGTTTGTTCTCTTATTTTTCTCTTCTAATTTTTCAACAATGAACACAATTACTCACATAACTTAAGACATTAAAAATAGACTTCATTGTGCTTACAAAATGGGTTCATTACTATTTGTTCCTATGAAAGTATCCTTTAGAACCTATAACAAAAATAAAACCAAGGTGCCCTTGCCATCTTTCTGAACCCGAAAACAGTCAGTTCTTCTGCATCAAATATGAACCAATACAAAAGGGATCTTGTGAAAGGAAACAAATGTGTGGGGTCTTGCCCTACTCCCCACCCGTCCCCTCTTGCTTTTATGCCCTTGAATCTCAAAGAGGTACAGCTGCTTTTCACTCCTGTTCATATTTAAATTGGCATCATCTCCCTGAGCTGAACACAAAATTCATAGTTGAAGATTTATCTTCAAGCTTTAGGCTGTCTGCTTGATAGCTGAAACATGCAAGTCTCCTCTGTCTTGTTGCAAAGTTTACAGAAGCATCACTTCACCTGGCACCTTTGCAGAGCTTGTGTTTACTCATCTTTACCTCATAGGAAAGTCCTCTTCATAGGACACTTTGAATAGCTCCATTTGCTTATCCATGATGTTAAAGGCTACAAGAATAGATCTTGTTTATGCTACAAGGGTTCTAAACCACCAGGATCATCGTGATGAACAATTGTGAGGGCACCATTTTCACCTTGGATTATGTTCATGGTTTTCTCTACAGCTGCGCAGTGCACAGCCTCTAACAGTGGTCCAGGAAACTGCCTTCTATGTAACACACAGATTCTCCTACATCTCCTATAAATTTCACAAGTATTTCTAAGGATGGGCTTCTAATGCCAAAACCAATGGATCACATTCATTGAAAAATACAAGATAGGACGGGATACCAAGCTCATCTCATAAGAGAATCAGAAGCTCTTTTAGATTTGGACTCTTGGCTTGTCGGATATAGGTTCGACCTTATCAACTGCAGCAAATGTAGACTGGTTTTACATCTTATACTTTTTCACAATTATTCTCATGTTCTCAAGGTCTATTGCTCCAGTTTTTTAAATACAGCTTTATTGGGGTACCATTAACATACAATAAAATCAAACATTTTTAAAGTGTTCAATTTCATAAAATTTGATGTTTTGAAATATTTATCTGTAAAGCTACTGCCACAATCAAGATAATTAACAATCCATCAATCCCAAGAGTCTCCTTGCACATCTATTTGTTCCCTCCCCAGCCAGCCACTGATCTTTCTGTCACAATTTGAAATTCTGATAGTTTCACAGAAATGGAATGATCCATTATGTACTTTTGGAGGGTGGGGCTGAATCTGGCTTCTTTCACTAAGCAAAATTATTTTTGAGAGTTACCCATGTTGTTTTATGTATAAATAGTTCATTTTTTATTTCTAAATAGTACTATATACATTATAATATTTGTTTACTCATTCACTTTTTAATAGATATCTGGGTTACTTTCAGATATACAACCCTTTGTATGCTTTCTTTTCCCTTGGGTAAATACCAAGAGTAGAATGGCTGAATTAAACAGTAGGTATATGTTTAACTTCTTAAGAAATGGTCTCCTGTGGTGATTATACCAGTCTACACTCTAGTCAGTGGTGTAGAAGAGTTCCAGTCTCTCAATATACTGGCAAATATTTCATAGTCTTTTTAATGGTCACTCTTGACCAGTTTTACTGGTCATTCTATTCAGTACATAGTAGCTTTTTATTGTGGTTATAGTCAGCATTTCCTTAGTGACTGATAAGGCTGAGCATCTTTTTAGGTGTTTATAATCTGGATAGTTTATTTTTTTAATGAAATGTTTGTTCAAATATTTTGCCAATGTTTATGGTGTATTTTCTTAATGGTTGAATGTTGAGAGCATTCTTTATATATTCTGGATAGAAGCCTTTTGTTAAATTATTTGCCAATATTTTCTTTGGCTTATCTTTTCATTCACTGAGCAGTGTCTTTAGAAGAGTAGAAAGGTTTAAATTTTACCAATTATTTTCTCTTACAGATCATGCTTTTGGTGAGGTACCTAAGGAATCTTTGCTTAATCAAAGGGTCAAAGATTTTCCTCTCTGTTTTCTCCTAGAATTCTTATAGTTTAGGTTTATGGCCCATTCTGAATGAATTTGTGCTATATAGTGTGAGGTTCAGATCACTATTTTTTCCTTGCATGTGAGTGTCCAGTGTTTCCAGCAACATTGGTCCCTCACTGAACTGACTTTTCAGTTTTGTTTTTAAAAAAGTTATTCATACATGTCAGGATCTATTTCTATGTTTTTCATTACGCTTGACTGACCTATTTTTATGATACTATCACACTATCTTGATTATTGCAGCTGTAAAATAAGTCTTGAACTCAGACTCTATTACCCAACCAATTTTGTTCTTTTTTAAAGGTGTTTTAGCTATTCTAGATTCTTTGTATTCCCATATAAATATTAGAAAGAACTTAACAATTCCTTTTTTAAAAAAGCCTACTGGGATTTTCATTGACATTATGCTGAATTTTTAGTCAATTTGGAAAAAATTCATATATTAAAAATATCGAGTCTTCATGAAAGCTACTCTCCATTTTTTTAGGTTTTCTTTACTATCGTCTCATCAAGGTGTTGTAGTTTTCATTGTACTGGCCTTGCCCATCTTTTGCCAGATTTACCCTTAAGTATATTATATTTTTGATGACACTGTAAATGAGAGTGTTTTTCTAATATCAATTTACATACATTGCAAGTATACAGAAATGCAATTAATTTTTGCATGTTGATCTTGTACCTCGCAAACTTGTTAAACTCCCTTACTACTTTAATAGTTTCACTTTCATAGATACCATCAGATTTTCAATATAAACCATCATGTTGTCTGCGAATACAGTTTTACTTTTGTCTTTCCAGTCTGTACGTCTCCCCTCTGCCACCACCACTGGCTAGAATCTCCAATATAACATTGAATAAAATCGTCGTGATCAGATATCCTTGACTTGTTCCTGATCTTAGGGGAAAAGCATTCAGCCTTTCACTGTTACGTGTGCTATTAGTTCTAAATTTCTCACATATTTCCTTTATTAGGTTGAAGAACTTCCCTTTTATTCCTAGTTTCTTGAGAGTTTTTATTAGGAATTAGTGTTGGATTTAGTCATTGCTTTTTCCACATCTGTTGAGATGATCACAGTTTTTTCCCTTTTTTAATTTGTTAATATAATGATCATAATAATGATATAAGCATAATAATAATGATGATCAATAGAATAACGTATTTATCACTTCATTATTTTTGCTGCTAAGTTCCAAAACAAAGCAATTTCTGAATAAGCAAAAGATTAGTCAAGGTAGCTGCCTCCAAGACATTAGGTTAGACTGGGTAAGATAACTATCTTCTTTCCTAAGAACTCTCTTTTGAATTTTAATTGCCTAAATATGTTGTTATTGCCTTTCTGTCTACATTTGCTAGATCCAATTGGGTTAGTTCTGAACTAACTCAACTTTAAAAAAAGGGAAAAAGTGCAAGTGAATTTCAAAGTTGAAAAGCAACTTAAAACGTGGCCCCCAACCAATCATGCTTTGACTGAAGACTTGGTAAAATGGATAAAGACAAGTGAAAATGGGTCACATGTCTTTAATGGCACTCTCTTATCCAAAATAAACCTTCTGGAATACTTATCTAAAATCTTTACATGATGGGAGTATAGCAATCATCTTAGAAAACGATTTTCCAGTAACAGGGTCCCAGAGATACGAATTTATCTAAATTTTACCTTGGCTCTATGTAGCCTTTGGCACATGGTTATAATACATTAAGGAACAAAAGGGGGGGAAATACTCAAAAGCTTCTTGCAATGAGAACAGCTGTCACTGGGCTATATCAAGAAATGAACCTGGGCTTGCAACCAAGGTAAGTAATTGCGCTGGCCTCAGGCCAATTTAAATTGTGTACTATAGACCTTCTGTGTAGAAAAAAGTTCATAGGTTTTGTATTCAAGCATTGCATGGAAAAAAAACCCCATCATAACAAAGTCTTTTGTTCTCCAAGCAAGACCTAAGTTTATGTTTGCAAGAAAAACCTCTGCGGGTATCTAGAACTCCTTGACATTGCATGGCATACATGGGGAAAGGCAAGTGTTGGTTTGTGCCGATCATGGTCAGTAAACACGTATTTGGTCCATGAACCAGAATGCATTCAGGGACTAAACTGGACTTTCTCCTGCAGTTTAAGGGCATAAGGAGACCTGATGCTTGGATGTTAGGGAAAAAAGCAATTTACTAAAAGTAATACTACTTGAACAAATTCGAATACCTCTGCAAAGCAGTGTGTTCCCTTCATTAGAAAAATCCTAGAGACATTCAAAGGGCTTAAGGAATTAGAAGGATGTTTTTTCCTATTAATTTAGTATTGTGTATGAACACAGAATTTTATTGAATACTAACAGGTAAATTTTGCATAAAAAGTCTGTTTAGTGTACTATAAACTTTAAAATTAGGAGCATTTATTTCCTCTGTTTAGCTGACAATGAATATTAAAGATAAAAATTTATCTGAGATCATAAATT
The DNA here is from genome assembly GCF_022682495.2 of Desmodus rotundus. Classification (NCBI taxonomy): domain Eukaryota; kingdom Metazoa; phylum Chordata; class Mammalia; order Chiroptera; family Phyllostomidae; genus Desmodus; species Desmodus rotundus. Next base: position 120,480,337 of record NC_071391.1, read on the forward strand.
TCCAGAACAACACATTTTTTAATTCTCAGCATTTGTTTCTTTTTATAAATAGCTATAAGCATCAATTCAAGAATGTCAACTTGTGAAGAAAATTCCTCCACAATTTTTAATGACTAAATAACATTTCTAAATTAATTTGTAATCAAAAGCCTGAATTGTAACATAAGTCATATGAGAATCACAAATACTATTAGTACTGTACACAATACTCACTATAAACGGAAACTTCCAGGAACACATATATCCAATGAAGTGTTTCCTGACATTCAACTACTTTATAAAAATGGAATATATATTGATTTCAGATCAAACTGTTACAGAATTATAAAGGCCAACATTCTACCCAAGTGATCATTAATGCAGAAAAAGTTCTTTTTGATGAAATCACTAGTTGGACAGACATTCCATAAACCGAGTGAGGATCCATGCTACGTAGCCCACGGCTATCTGTGAGAGATGAGAGGACACACGGACGTCCAGGAAATCCACTGCAATCCATCTGTTAATAATGAAGTCATTGCAAGGGCCAACTACAAATATTGGATTGGCCAAAACATTTGTATCACTTTTTTTTTCTGTGTGGTGGCTCTAAATAGTGCTTAGTTGTCTTTAACTTCGCTCAACACAATTTTACTAGATGGTATTGTGAGAGCTGTCCTATCAGTGTGCATTTAAAAAAAACTTATCAAAATTGGTGAGTTTTTGCACAGCCATTTTAATATTGAAGATGGAAGAAAATACACATTTTTGGCATATTGTGCTTTATTATTTCAGGAAAGGTAAAAACACAACTAAAACACAAAAAAGATTTGTGCAGTTTATGAAGAAGTTGCTGTGACTGAGAGAACGTGTCACAAGTAGTTTGTGAAGTTTCTTGGTACTGTTGACATTTTGGCCAAATAATTCTTTGCTGCTGGGTTGTCTTATGCAGTAGAACATATTTAGCAGCACCCCTGGTAGCGGGAGATCACAGACATACTTAGAATATCCAAATAAATAAAGTTATTCGTAAAAATGTGTCTTATTTTATGGAAAAAACTAAGTGCACTTTTTGGCCAACCCAATAATTCTGAAGTCAGTATAGAACTACAGATTGACATGAAGAGGAGATGTAGTTCATTCAGTCACCTTAGCCCACTCAGTCTAGGGGGAGAAAAGGATGCTTTTCTTCCAATTTGGCAAAGAATCTTTAGAACCTGAATATTTCCACATACCTTTCCTCAACCACTTGTGAACTTCAATGACTGAACAAAAACTCAGGGTCGAGGAAAAAGTGGATGCTCTGTAAACAATTTTGCATACAAAAATATAGACTTAGAAAAGTCCTAGAGGAGAACATAGGCAGGAAAATTTCAGATATTCCACACAGCAATGTTTTCACCAGTATGTCCCCTAGAGCAAGGGATATAAAGGAAAGAATAAACAAATGGGACTACATCAAATTAAAAAGCTTCCACATGGCTAAAGAAAACATCAGCAAAATGAAAAGGGAACCAACTGTATGGTTAAATATATTTGCCAATGATACCTTGGTCAAGGCTTTGATCTCCAAAATATATAAAGAACTCACATGACTCCACTCCAGGAAGGCAAACAATCCAATTAAAAAAAAAAATGGGCAAAGGACCTGAACAGACACTTCTCCAAGGAGGACATATAGAGGGCCCAGAGACATATGAAAGGATGCTCAGCATCACTAGCCATCAGAGATGCAAATTAAAACCACAATGAGATACCACTTTACACAGATCAGAATGGCCATCATAAACAAATCGACAAACAACAAGTGTTGGAGAGGATGTGGAGAGAAGGGAGCCCTAGTGCACTATTGATGGGAATGCAGACTGGTGCAACCACTGTGGAAAGCAGTATGGAATTTCCTAAAAAAAAAACCCCTAAAAACAGAACTGCCTTTGACCCACCAATTCCACTGCTGGGATTATACTCTAAGAATCCTGAAACACCAATTTAAAAGGACCTAAGCACCTCAAAGGTCATAGCAGCACAATTTACAATAGCCAAGTACTAGAAGCAACCTAAGTGCCCATTAGTAAATGAGTGGATCAAAAAGCTGTGGTACATTTACACAATGGAATACTACACAGCAGAAAGAAAGAAGGAGCTCCTAACCTTCACAACAGCATGGATGGAACTGGAGAGCATTATGCTAAGTGAAATAAGCCAGGCGGTGAGGGACAAATACCATATGATCTCGCCTATAAGTGGAACCTAATCAATAAAACAAACAAGCAAGCAGAATATAACCAGAGATATGGAAATAAAGAACAAGCTGACAGTAACCAAAGGGGAGGAGGGTGTGAGTAACAGGGGAAAGAAGGGGAAGGGTCGAGTCAAGGAACATGTATAAAGGACCCATGGAGAGAGACAACAGTGGGGGGAAGACTGAATGTGGGATGTGGGGGTGGGTAGGGCAGGGGAGAGTAATGGGGGAAAATGGGGACAACTGTAATTGAACAATAATAAACCAGGTTGATTTAGGCAGTATGGTCTTCTACAGAGTCCATTATATTTTTCTCAGTATCATCCAAATATATTTATGAATGGAAATGTACTTGGCTGAGCAGGTTCCTTTGTAATTCCAAGACTACTGATTCTTGAGGGCCTCAGGACTTCCATTTAACAGATGAGGTTTAAAAAATTACTGAATTTGACATTACTAACTTCTGATCCTATCCTGTCCCCTCACCAGTCATCATTTGGGTATTTAAATGCAGACTTAGGAAGTATTGTAATAATATGAGGGTTTGTTTTTCAGACCTTCTCACCCCAATAAATGAAAAATTTGGATAACTCTGCTTAAAGATATTTCAGTGAAAAACTGAACATAAAGATAGCCAGTGTGTAAAAAGGTAAAAATAATCAGAGTGTGATAGATGATGCTTTAAACCCAGCAACGACAAATTCTCAGAACACCATTTGTTGGCATTTTGAGAAGTTAAATGGTTCCCATCTGCTGCACACACACGGCTTGTGAGTCAACTCACATTCCGATGAATTGCTCGCACCTTAAAATATAACCCTCAGTGATGTGCGCCAATGCAAAGATGTGGCAAAGCAAAGAAGAAAATATGTGCCAGAGCAAGAAAGAGACAAGTCAATAAACAACCCCTATGCTGCAAGATCTCTCGTTTTACCATCAGAGAGACACATAGTCAGCCTAAGTGTGTGAAGTGGGATTCTCAGGGGAGAGTAGGGAGAAGGCTACACAGAGAGGATGGCACTGAAATTATTCTAGAAAAATTATCTGCCAGGCAGATAATTCAGACAGCATTAATATTTGGCTTTAAGATATGTTATTGTACTACCTTTGAATAATGGTGGATCTAAAATTAGAATTTGAACAGTATTACATTAGTGTATAATACTAGTTAAGCCAGACTGCCTGGTTCTGTACACCAGTTCTTCCACTAAAATAGTAGTATGCTCTTGGACAAGCTATTTAATTTTCCCAGACCTTAGTTTCCTCATTTATAAAATGGGGATAATAATAGTGCCTATCTTATAGTGATGCTGGGAGGTTAAATGGCATATACATTTAAAGTGCTTACTATAGTGCCTGGTGCTGGGTAGCACTCAACAATTATCAACTATCACTTATTATTATCATCATTATCATTTTTATTATCTTCATTTTATAGGTGATAAAATGGAGCCATAGTGCCCCCATTTCCTAACCTGTAAATTCAGTTGATAAAACAATGAACTTTTAAGTGCTGCTGTGTGGAATGAGGATTTGAACCTCAGCAGTGCCAAGGCCGCCATCCTAAATACCTTTCTGGCCCGTTTTGGGGCTTCCCTTCGTATATTACCCAGTAGTGGTGGTCCAACATCTCAGAACGGCCAACATCTAATTTCTGTCTCATCAGGAAAAGAGAAAACAATCAGGTTTCTGGGCCTTTGCCATCCTGGAAACTCTACATCCCTCTTACCCTGTCTTATGTTATCACTACCTGCCCCATTTATTTATTTATCTTGCCTTCTGCTCAACTGTAAACTCCATGAGGGCAGAGAATTTGTTTATTTGGTTCACTGTCATACAGCTACTCAAAAATTTTGTTAAACTGGTAACATTCACTTTAGTAGTATGATAACCTTGAAAATAAATTATCCTGGAATCAAGGTTATAAGTTATCTAAAAGTTCAGCTTCCCTGCAGATAGCTTTGGCTGAGATACGTTAGTTCTCCATGACTCAGGCAGAGAGACTTTTTTTTAACCTCTTGTTCAACTTCTCTGTGATGTTTATTTCAGGCTAGAGACAGTACCCATCACTTCTCAGAGTGGTGCAGGGCGGTGGTAATGAAATGAGTTACCCACATCATGTAATGATATAGATTTTACGATTCATATTCTCCTGAGTTAGACAAAACAGCTGTTTTGGTTTAGGCTTGAGTAGAAATCTGACTCATGTCAGCAAATCATTGGATAGAAATTAAAAAAAAAAGACTAAAAGAAATTTTAGGTAAAATAAGCTTAATTTGTAATTTGAAAATAAAATTTCTCAACCCTGTAAGTCTATTACTTTAAGCGGTCCTTATGTAAGAGAGCTATTTTTACCTAAAAATCACAGCAGCATATCAATCAGACAGAATACTGTAATATTTCCTCAGTTTTTAAAAATTACATTTATTTTCATTGTACTGGTAATGGGTGCTGGTGTTTGCCTCCCTTCTCCTGCGGTGTCTGAAGTTCCTTAATGCCACTGCGGCGGATACGCAGTGTACCACACTGGCCGAGCAGATTTCCGGGTGGGGGCGGGGCTGGGAAACGCACAATAGGACCCAGAGGCCCGAGCACAGGCTGTTTGGAAAGGGGTAACTAAACATGGATCCATGGTAACAAGTGCTATCATGTGGAAAACCGAATTATTTTTCTTTACATCTTAAACAGGCCTAGTACACTTTTAGGAAATGGGCTACGTTTGGAAGGGGAAAAGAAAGTCAAAATCATCAGTAAGTGATTTTAAAATTCTGGTGTGCATCCGAATTTCCTGGAGAAATGATCCAAAATATGATTATCTGACCCTCACCTCAGACTACCAAAGCAGAGACTCTCAGGAAGGGGGCAAGGCATCTGTGTTTTTAAAAATCCATTTCCGGTGATTCTGAGACTCAGCACGATTTGAGAGCTAATGGCTTAGACTTCATACTTACTATGTACCAAAGACTATACCAAACCATTTCTATGTACTACCTCAGCTAATCATGTTCACTACAACTCCATAAAGCAAGTACTTTTATTATTCCCATTGTACAGAGAAGCTCACCAAGACTTAATAACTTCCCCAAAGTCACCTGACCAATACATGAAGAAGCTAGAACCGTCTGGCCCAAAATCTCATACCCTTAACCACCGTACAAAACTGCCTCCAACATATGGAGCATAATGCCCCATATCACTGTAGCCCATTGTTGTCTAAGAAAAACCTAGAGATATTTGTGAGAGTCTGTCCAAAAATAATGCTACCATTTTTACCCACTGACTTTAACTGATGAGGAAAAAGTATATACCTGAAATTCAGTCTGGCTTCAGGACTCTTGAAGTTACATGAGGATGGCTCAGACATGAGCCTATTATCTCAAGTACCTTCTGGGAAAGCACTTGGGAAGATTATTCTCCAGAAGTTGTTATTTTTCCCCCCTCAACCTTTCAAAGAAATATTTGAATGCAGAATTGCTGCTTGAGGAAAAGAATCCTTATGAATAGTATAGTTACTAGAATCTGAGCAATCATTCTATGGATTTGTCACTCCCGTTGTGAGCTACATAAAGACTTTTCAGTCAGTGATGGGCTGCACACCGGAGGGCGGCTACCATGTAACCTAGGTGCGCGGTAGGCCATACCATCTAGGTTTGTCTGAGTGCCCTCTGTCACACTTACATAATGACAGAATCACCTAATGACGAATTTCTCAGGCCATGTCTCCATTGTTAAGTGGCACAGGACTGTATTATAAAAGCCTAATGGAAAGGTTTCAGCTTCCAGGAAATGGGATTTGGAAAGGAAGACATAAATGCCCAGCTGAGTGAGTAACAGGTAGAAGCAATGAGAATGCCTGTAATTCCTGGAATACTCCTGTTTATTGGGGCGGGCGGGGTATAAGCATAGCTTTATTCCACAACAGAGGGAAATCAAGTAAGACATTATTTTACTAAATGTATGCGATCACAATGAGAATTTCCATTTTCCTAAGTGGCACAATTAGCAGGTGCTCATAAAGTCCTCAGTAGATCATGCCATTTGAAATAAGACACAGGTTGCTCAACAATGATTCTTTAATTTTGCTTTACCTCACTCTGCTCAGAGGCAGCTGGACCAAGGGACCCACCGTATCTGATTTCATGTCACCAGGCTTTTATTCCTCTCTTTGCTTCGCTGTACTATGGACCTTTACAGCTGCTATTCAGTGAATACTTGGAGCCCCCTTTGTTACCTGGTTCATCCAGCTTTGGCAGTATTGATCACTCTCTGGCCATATGTTCTTTAGAGGAGTTGTTCAATACATGCTTCCTGAACAAACAGTTATGACTGTATGTTCCTGACCAAACAAATGAGTGACAAAAATGTATGCCTCAGTAAGCATTACAAGCCATAGTTCTATGTGTGAGCAGTTGTGCCTGTCATAAAACTCCCCTGTTAAACAGAAACCTCCTTCATTCAACTTTCCTCCATCAGCCCTCACTCTGCCTCTCTAGGGCTACAGACATTTCCTTCTGAGGGCAACTCCTTTAAATATCTGAAAAAAGTTATTATGAACTCCTAAGTCCTAATTTTTCTTCCACATTCTTTTCCATTGTTTCTTGTACAATATGACTTCTAGACAGTTCACGATTCTGATCATCTTTCTCTAGAGTTTGTCTATGTCCCTGTTAAAAACTGGCCCTGAGAACTGAACACCGTCTTCCTCATGTGAGCTGAACACTGCAGTTTTGTTTGTATGAATCTTTATCTTCTCAACACTCCTATCCCATCCAAAAATGGTATGTTTTATCAACATCGATTTCAAGAGTTTATGAGTTATTTTAGCTGAGCAATGGCTTGCAATGAACTAAAATGTCTTACTATTTTTCCTAAGTGCTGCACTCTCTAAACACAGGGAGTAAACACTAGTTTTGAACGCCCACCAGTTGCCACATACTATGAGGTGTACTTAACATACGTAAAGGTAAATGTCGTAACAGAACAAACAAGTATGGTCTTAGGATCTAGGAAGAACTGCATTATTCATCTTCAATATGTACTGTTCGTGATGTTTGAGCAAATAGAAAGTATTGAACTAGTGTTTTCCTGAAGAAGTGGTTGATTTCTTTATCTATTACATGGGAATGATATGGTACCTCCCCTAGAAAGTTGTTCTGAGGAAGCAGGATATAGGTATACTTCAAAGTATAGAACCGTGCATAAAGTTGGGCTCAAACACTAGTATTTGTTGTCATTGTTATCATCATCATCATCATCATCACCATCATCTTCATATTACCTAAGTCATAGCCTATGTGGTTGTAGGTGATTTTACTTTTAACTTAAGCGCCACACAGTATATTTGTATATATACACTTAAATATATTCAGTTTATTCCAGAAAAACATTTAAAAATAATTATGCTGTTATTCGGTGTAAACTTAATAAACATCCAATGTCTTCATCAAAATACTCATTAAAATATTGACCAAATGATGAAGGGTCAACATTACATGATTCCTCAAACCATTATGTGCTATGGCACTTCTGTACTTAGTTGCCTGGCCCACCCAGAATCAGCTGATGGCCTTCTGAACACACACTGAGCTTTCTTTACATTTTGTGTATGTTTCAAGCTGCTGTGGATTGGCCTAAACAAATCCGCACCGAACTATAAGCTGATGTAAAAGATGAAAAAGAATTGGGGGTCTGCCTACTCTTAAGACATTTATTAAATAATAAGGAAGTCCCTTTCAGCTGGGCAATGTCAGGTCTCTTTAAACTCTTAACATTTCCTCTTTGAATCACTTTGATGTGTGTCTTATTGTTAAGAAGAGTGAGAAATGGCTTGATCTTAAATGGATCATGTAACATAGGAGGTCATGCTTAAAAGGGACATTTTCCTCCATTTTCAATGCTTTTTAAACTTGATCTTTTAAATGTCTCCTCAAAAAGAGCATTTGATGAACTAATGAAAATGCATTAAAATCAAATGTGGCTGACCTCTTCTCTCCTTGTGCCCACAGAATATTCTGTCAGTCAGTCACTCCTCAGAACAAAATTAGCCAATTTGGCTATAAGTCATCAACAGCTTTTATTCGTGCATTCTAATAGCCTGTACCCCTGCACTTCCCATTGTAATCATGGAGAATGTGAGTGAGAAAGGGCCATGGAAACCAAAGGTAAAAGGCTGTAAGGTCTCTAGTTTGAGAGTTAGAAACCCTGTGGTAGATTTGGCTCCTGATGTTTTTCAAGGTCATACATCTACTTATGGTCCCACTGTCTCAATTTCCTCATTTACAAATTAAAAGGGACGTGAAACTCGATCTCTTCCAAAGTCCCAGTATATATCTCTTTCTGTTATAAAAATCTGACAGCTGGATTTCTCCCTTTCAAATAATTACTTTAACATTGCCTAGAAAACATCTGTTAAGGAATATAATTGATTTTTCTGATATTTTCGTGTATTTTGTGTATAGTTTGCACAAGTCAATTATCTAAGACATTCATAACCACTGTGACCATTTTCATCAGTTCTAACTTGGATTCTGTTCATCAGAAAAAGAACTGAGTCTCAGAATTGATATGCTCAGGCTGGTAGTGATCTGAACACAGACCAGAAGGCTCTTACTCAGGCATGGATGCCATCGCTTGTTACCTCCCATGCAATAAATCACCTGAGATACTGTAAAGTCTTTCCTAACTCATTTCATCAACTCACAAGCTTTTATTAAGCTTTCGCCGTCTGCTCCGACTATGGAATCCTATCACTCATTGGTCACCTTAGGGTTTGCTGCTGAATCTCTAAGAGAATGTAAGGGACCACGATGTCTGCCATTAGAGCTGATATAACATTTATTCATAAAATTCACATATGTTTAAGCTGCAAATCAATTTCTTTGACTTTCTTTACTTCTGTTCTACTTCACTGAATGACCTTTAAAAAGATTGCATCAGTAATGATTTCAGAAAGGCTGTTCTGTGGCTTGTATAATATAAGAACAGGGTTTGGCTGTGTACCCCTTGGTTTATCAGCTCAGTTTCTTGAATCACAGAAAATTTTATTCATTTTTAAAAAAAATTTCAAGGAACTATCCCATAGTCGGTATGGGTAACCCATAAATGCCTGCTGAAAAAGAAGGAAGCCATAATTTTCTCACATTTAATGTCTTCAAAAGTTGTCATTAGCCAAGATTGAATGATATCAATTTAGTATAAAATAATTACAAAGATGATTATAAAAATGCCACTTCTGTAGTGTCTTCCATGCATTGGGGTATATATATATATTTAATATTATTAACACACACATAATATGTACAGATAGTACCATATTTAGAAACCTATGTACTATGTATATCTATAAAATCTCATTGAATTCTTAGAACTATCTTCTATGGTAGGTTTTATAATCCATATTTAAAGGTAAATAAACTGAGATCCATTTAGTTTTGCTCAAGAAGGAGGAGTCACATTCCATTCCACTGCTACTAAAATTCTAGTCTAAAAGCTTTTATAATTTAAAACTTGATTGAATGGTTAAAAATTAATGAATGTTAGGTATACTTAAAGTTTATTGACAGAAGAGAAAATATTTACAGAAATATTCTTCAGCCTTTGTGAAGCAATATCCCATAGTCAACTATAATGCTTTCTCTCCCAAGAGCTTCTAGTGTCTTTCTCAGAGATAAATTACAAAGCTGATCATTTTATTTAAATAGCTATCAAGATTGATATCCACAGCACAGTGTCTCCTTAATAAATAATCGTCCTTATTTTTAATCAATATTTCCTTTTTAGGGTTTGAAATACAAACGAAAGCAATTTAAGACTTTGATTCCCATAAGAACTGCTGCCAAAGGTCTTGCAAATAGAATTGTAATTTTTAAGTCTCAAATTATTTCTTCACCTGTTTTTTTTAATGTTAATTTGCTTAGCTCGAAAATAAATCTGAGTGATTAATCTATTCAACATAAAACAAGTCTGGATTTCTGGCCCACTCGCCTATTATAATCTTCTTTCCAAAGTTCCCAATTTAAAATTTGATTAACACCCATTCCACAAATATTTGTATGGCAAAATTCAAGTACCAGGAAACAGCATAAAGCCAAACTAACAGAGTGGCATTATGAAGGAACATATGACCCAAACAGCTGCAACTCGATGAGATGATTATTTGTCCAATTGCCCAGTTTGGGGAGGGAGGAATACAACAAAAACAAATTCTCTTACCAAGCAGCTTCTAGGGGTGCTTAAACTCTAAATTCTTTGCGGGGATTTAAAAATATTCCAAATTATTTAAATGATCTGAAGTGATATCAGAAATTTAGATCTCTTATCCAGGTGATTATTTCACCTTTGAATAGGTCTGAGAAAATTATGGGAGAGCTGATTCTAGTTTGAGTAGTTAAACTTTTTTTAAAGATTTATTAGAACAAAAAGGCTGTAAACTATTTTGCTCATTTCCATGTAATACTTGACTTATAAAGAGAGTTGCCATATAATTTTTATTCCAAGCTGGACCCCTTGGTAAGTAAAAGAGGCATCATTAATAATTACCATACGTGTAAACCAAGATTGTCTCATGAAGAAAACTAGGACATATAGTTACTCCCTTCCTCCCTCCCTTTTTCTTTTAATTAGAAGCATAAAGGTCACAAATCTGAAGTTTATTGAGAATTGTGCTGTTATTGATTATTCACAAAGGCTGTCTCTTGCCAAGTTCTTGGTTTAACCGGAAATGTTACAGCACTGTGTCAGGTTCCGAAAGCATGTCTGCAGTCTTCTGATGGTACCGTTGGGTTTCGGTGACAGTGTTGACACTATCTCACCTCTTGCTACAGAGGTGATGTGGGAAAGATGTGGTCCATAGTTTGTATCACGATCTGACTCCCTGCTCATTTCCTTCCTGTAATTCCCTCCAGATCCTGACAGTATGCTCCACACACCGCTCCTGCTACATGTCAACATCCTTTCTTTATTTCCAGGAAATCCCCACCACATCCCTTCCCACTCTTTCCTCAATAAATAATGACCCAATTATTTATTTAAAGATCTGCTTTCTCCCTAAAACTTTGGGCAGAAAAACTGCAATTAATTTTTATAGAGAAAATAACTTATATTTTCTGCTTTATGACCAGAAAAAAAGCAGTTTACTTGTAAGGCTGTAGGTTGATGTCTAGTGATTTAAGGAAAATACAACTCCGCCCCCTCCTAGTAAGGGCAATGAAAAAATTTGATCTTTTCAGGTAGGTCAGAAAGAAGATATTTTTTGAGTGGACTGTCAGGCCTCTGGAACCAGGGAGGAGTCCTGGTCTAGCCCCTGAATGCTGCTTTTCCCTTCCAAACCAGTAGAGTAGATCAATAATTTGGTGAACAGTACACCTGAGAAAGGCAAGGCATAATGACTCCTTTCTCTGGAAATCCATTCATCAACTTAGGAGCAACTCAAGTGTATAAGAAGGCTGTACCTATTTAATATTTCATCATAATGTTATAATAAGTTTGTATTATAAAAATGTCATTTAAAAAGTTTTCCCTCAATTCCTTTGAGATCCAGTCTTGAAACCTGAATCATTCTAAAAAGTGTTTGACTTACTGTCTTGAAAAATAAGTACCTTTTCACTTTGCTATCTCTTTAAGTTTCACTGTCCTATATAGATTACCTAGAATGGGCAAAAAGATAAATTAATGTCTGTGCTAGGGCACGTTCCTGGGCCTGCCTCATGTCAAGAAGCACGAACTGCCTTTTTCAATAGCCCAACAGGGAAGGGCCGCAACTCTGAACTGTCCAGAACCGATTCACAGATGTACTGAACCTTTCCACCAGCTACTGTGTAATTTGTGTGGTGTCGGAATCGAGCATCATTTGTTCTGGCCATTTCAGGCAGGCCTAGTAACAGAGCGAAAGAGCCCACTCATCCGCACCAGCTTTTCAAATTCAGGGCTGACAAAGGCTACACAGTGCCTGGAGAGTGCATCCTCCAGTTTCCCGATGAGCCCGCCCTTGCATTTCCCGCTTCCCACTACCAGTATTCTGTTTACCCCACTATTTGGTACTTGTCTTTGCCTGTGATGCTGAACCCCTCAGTTTCTGGTATAGTACATTCCGTGATTCAAGACAGTAGGTCTCTTTCTTGCCACGACCACCTCAGAATATTGATTAAAGATCAAAAACAGTCACAGCATTTGAAAATACAGCGCTTCTGTTTGAAAGGCTCCACTGAGCAGCAGGAGGAGATTTTTAGAAAGTGGAGAAAGAGAATCAGAGAGAGGCAGACACACTTATCTTAGAGTTAAAAATCTTCCTTTCCTGCCCTTGGTCTCTTCTTGTCTATTCCTAATTCTTTCACAGCCCACTCATTTACTACCTGCCCCTCGCCCCATTTTTTGGATTTCTCTCCTCTCTTAAATTTCCTCTTCTTTATTCTCTCTCTTTAAACCTTATAACTGCCTAAAGGGTAAGATGGTCCCCTCGTCCACAATTATGAGCTGACACAAACTGGTGGTATTGGTCAATGGTGATGGTCCCACCAGGATCCTGACAGCCTAGTGATGCCGAGTACACTTAAAGAGGACACTTCTATCCACTTCCCGAAGGGCCTGTGCTTCATATGTAGCCTTTATCAAAGCTGCTACATCTATTTGGATTAGCAATGAGAGTGTAAAGATGACTATGTGCAAACAAGGAAAGGGTCCTCTCTGGAGTGCACAGCTATTGATCCTAAGACCTTGGCTCATCAATAGCTCTAATGGCCCAAGTGACCTTTTAGCTCACTGCGTAGTATCTGGTCCTTCATAGGAAACAAACGATCGCTTTAATGTAAGGTAACTTATAACAATAATATATTACTATAAACTTTAAAAAGGAAAAAGACCACGTGGAATCTCTCTCTCTGTCTTAAAACATCATTTAACCTATCCCCTTCCAATATTTTCAATATGCCCATTTTATACCTTTGAGACCATTATGCCTAAATAATTTTGTGTCCTGCTTTTTAAATGATAATCACATTTCTAAGTTGGTAAGTAGTCTCCATAATTTTTTAAAGTTGTATGATTCTATTAAATAAAATATATTATCACATAAGCACTCCACTATTACAATACCGGGCCTTTGGACTGCCTTGATTGGAACTTTGGCAAGTATGTCCGTGCATATGACATTTTCACATTTCATACTATTTTTGTGGAAGGTAGTCCCAGAAAAGGTGTTACTGCGCCAAAGGAGTTAACTGTTTTATGATACCTAATACAAATTACCAAATATCATCTCATAGCTTTTTCCAAAAAAACAAAAAACTTTTGAGCATGTTCTTTGTACAAAGCATTATGTTAGATTTTGAGGCAAAAAATGAATGAGTTTAAAATACGATATTTGCTCCAAAACTCATACTGGCCACTTGGGGAAATATGGCATACCTGTGGAAAGAGAACTAAATTATATCAACTACAGGGATTCAGAAAGAACAAGACCGTATTCAGCAGGAGTGGATGAAGAGTTAGACTTTTAATTGAGTCTTAAGACACTCATAGGTTTGGGTGAGTTGAGATGGGAGAGTATTCTGGCTAGTAAAGAGTGTGATTAAGAAAGGAAATTAGGCAATCCAAGGAAATCCCTATGAACCAAAAGCACCATGTGAGTAAATGTAACTCATTAGCCTGATCCACATAGATTGCAAACTCCCCAAGGGCAATTTTGTTCCGAGTAATAGTCAGTCACCCTTGTCCTTGGAACTTTCTCTTGTTACATTTGATGTGACACTATAGAGGTTTAGCTCCTCTGCCTCTGACCGGTCCTTCTTTCTTTCAAGTCCTTTCTCCAATGACCCCTTCCAATAAGGCATTCCTCCAAGGTCGCTTCCAGTCCTTTTCTTTCTTTATATTCTTTCTGTAGATAATGTCACTTGATCTATTGGCTCTAGCCATTACTTCTTGCTGCTAATTCCCCAATCTCTATTTCCAGTTTTCAATTCTCCTTCTTGGTGTGATACATACATTTGCACCTGCCACTGACAGCATTTAAAGTCCAAGTCCAAAAGCAAACATTCTGTGTTCTTTTCAGATCATGTGAGAGCCCCACTGACTGGAAGCATGTCGCCTTTGATGGCACTTTCGTCCTCACAGTTCACATTCAATCAAGTTTCCAAAATTTATCCAAGCTTCACAGTGAATCCCACTTTCTTCTTATTGTAAGCCAGCAAAATCCCTCATCTAGTCTATTTGATTCCTATCTGATCTGCTTCCCCCCTAACCTCGTCCCTTTCAATCTATGCTCCACACCACTAGGTATCTTCTTAAAGCATAGAATACATTATGTCCCTCGTCTACCCAATAGATCTGGTCAGCTGGCAGAGTGAAAGCCAAGCACATTAATGTGTCTCTCCCAATCTCAGTCCTCTACTTCTCCTCACACTACAACAGTTTGCACGCACACTCTCACACACAGACACACACTGAGGACTATTTGAAATTCGCTGACAATAGACATGAGCTTTCACCCACCTGAACCTTTTCCTCTGCAGTTTCCCTTGAATAGAGTACTCTGGCTTACTGAAATCTTATATGACTCTTCAGTCCAACCAAATATTACCACTTCCACAAAGCCTTCCCAGATCTGTCTGCTCCGTTCAAACTCTTGTATTCTAATTCCCAGTGTCCTACAGCACAAAGTAAGTCACATTTCTGTCTGTATAACTAAAACATTCCCTTTACAAAGGGTCAAGTTAAGAAATTCAATAAATTCATGTGTGTTCAAATTTTTTAATCTCTCTGGTCAAAGGCTGAGCTTCCTCCACCTACTTGATAAGTGGCCCCTAGAAGATTGCCAGCTAAATGTAAACGCCTTTAAGGAGCTGTTCAGTAGAGTCCTTATGCAACAGGTGTGGAGAAGAGAAGGAAGGGGAAAAGGCTGAGAACTTATCCACGATTTTTCACTCCAATCAGTTCTACAATATATCTTCAAAACAGGGCCAAGAATGCTAATTGTCTGTCCTCATGGTTCTTTAGCAAGAATGTGGCATTGCCAATGTACGTTCTTGTGCTAAGCTCTTTTGTCCACATGCCAGGCCCTCACTTAGGATACAGTGAGGGCTTTAAGTTCAGAAGACTGCCAGGCTGAAAAGGTTCCCCAACCCCGTACCATCCCATGTGATGCTGAATGGTGCCCTATCCCACTGTGGGGTGCCATAGCCCACCATGCAATGCCCTGGTCTCCCAGTGACTCTGAGGTAGGACAGATGGAGAGAGAAGAAGGAATTAGCAACCAATGCTCCAGCTTTATTTGACACTTACCCTGGGAAAATACTGAGCCAATAAAAAGGGAGGGGGCTGGAAATGCCAAGTTATTTAAAGAGCAGGAGCTAAGGCATCAGAAACATAAACTAATGTTTCTAAATAAAAAAGGGTGTGGAGCATGAATCTTTTTTTAAGACTTAAAGAAAACTGGCTTTTAAGTGATATTTTTGAATGGAGCATACCACCCTGTCTATTAGGACTCAAGGTTATTCCCAAGACCTATTTCTGACTTCCCGGGCCCATGACATTTAGGTGGCCACTGTACTTTTTCCATCTGCGTGGTGGAGGCAGGATAACGACAGAATCTGCTTTTGCCTAAAGTGGGGCTGTGAGATTGGTAAAAGAAAGACACGAAAGTGATGAGGATAAATGCTCATGTCTCATCAAGAGAGTTCTCCCTGTTATTCTTCAGGAGAAAATTCCCACAGAATTTCATTTTACGTGTTAAAAAACTGCACATGTTGTTGGATTAAATGTGTGAAAAGAATGAAACCACCAGTGACTAATAAGAGCAATCTCTAAAGCTCACTGCATTTGATAAACTAAAATAAAACGGAAAACTGGACAAATAGAAGAGTGGCGCCTGATACTTACCCTAAATTAACAAATCAGTCAGTTATTCTAACCTGGTTATACACCAATAGAATACAATCCCGTAGAGAAATGACTGCACAGAATGCTTCATAGCCTTACTCTCTTGCTTATATTTGCAAAGGTCAATGCAGAAAGTTATAAATTCACAAATTAATAGCTCAGGGTATAAAAAAATATTGCCTGTTTTGCACTGACTGCTAAGTAACTGGCCGACACGATTCAGTAAATTAGGACATTCTGAACAAATTGCAAAATTCACAAATTTGGAATTTAATGAATACATTTGCTAAATATAGGCCCATAAATATATATAATATCTGATCTATTTACTATTAAGCTACCTGAAAATTAGAGCCACATACAAAATATAATGAATAAAAAAATTGTCTTGAGAGAATCATAAATTTTTTTTCCCAAGTGAAATGAAGTGCTTGTTAACAACTTTGGAGCACTGGCTTTGAGTCCACTGACAAGGGTTCAAATTTTGGCTCTGCCTAGCACTTACCAGTGATCCAGGAGTTTACCTAACTTCTTTACACCTCAGTTTCTGCTCTCACTCTCGGAAAACAAGGGTGATGGTATCGCTGCTGCAGGATTGTTGTAAGAATTAATTGAGGTATACTGCCGTGTACAATATCATGCAAAGCTTGGTGTCAGACACATGATACATTCTCAATAAATGGTTTTTATTACAATTATTAGTGAGGCTTAAAAATTGAACCGTCTAGACAGTGTTTCTAACTTCATTTTCTACAGAACATTCATCAAACAATCTAGTTCAATCAAACACACACACCACACACAATGAAAATACTCCCTCTACTTGCTCTTTCTCTGATTCACTGCCATGGCCCATTTTGATGCACTTACAACCCTATACCAAACAACTCTCAGGAGAATCAGAAAATGTCTCATATGTTACAGGGATTTTGTGTGAGTTAACACCATTGAATGGGATCAGCTTTGCTAGAACCTTATCAATTATTTCCCTTCGTGATGATTTTTCTCAATGCAAATTTACTGAAGGATTTTTGTAGTGAATTGGTTACACTATAAGTATATTATTTCTAAATCTTTTATGCCTTTCTAAAGGTCACAGGCTGGGTCTACATAATTGGCTTTGCAGCACCAGTAGCGATTGGCTGCTTAAGTGGCTTTGAACTTTGCTACTATAAATCCTGACTCTGGATTTACCATTCGCTTTACTACATAATTCAATTCAAACAACAGAGTGAATATCCTCTCTCTCCAATATGTGTATATGAGTGGGAGGGGGTCCCCTTACGCATTCTTACATATCTGTATCAAGCCAGTCCGTTTGAATGAAAGGATTCCCCTCTTCCCTAAACTTCCTTATTCTGACCCTTCTCTTCACATTATGCCTCAGCACTGCACGGTGATACAGGGCGGGGCGGGGGGTCAGGAATCAGAGATCAAAATTGGGTTAGAAACACAATTCCCCACCATCTTGCAGAAAACAACAGAGCTGGCTTAAATCCAAAGGTCAAATATATATAGACTTTCTTATGGGAAAGGACTGGCAAACCTGTTCAAAGTCTCTGAAGTGAGTTTAAAATCCTAGACTACCAAAATTAACCATCGAGCTGAATCATTCTGGTATTTCCAGGAATAAAGTTAGGTTGATTAGCTCTTCCAGGGTTATCTGTTATCAGATAAACAAAGAAATACATTTTACCTAAATACTTTTGACCAAAATGGAATCTGACCTTCTTGGTATAAGTTGAGTGGGTCTGTGAGAAAAAGTCAAGAAAGAAAGAAAGAAATGAAGATTGGAAATCACTACTAGTTGATACATGAATGAAGTGCTTCAGAATGAGTAAGATGATGTTGGAACTATATCTCAAAAAAATTAAAATTTACAAGTCAGAGAAAATGGGGCACAATATTTCCCTAAAATGTCATGCCATGGTTTTTAGCTAAATCCCTGCCTCTGGTTAAAGGCAAATGGCTGGTGTCTAAGATTCTCCACTCTGCTCCAATTTCAAGGATGACCTTGGCCTCTCTGGGACCACTTTGGGTGAAACCTCAAAGACATGTGAGCATTGTTAGTATAGCAATGATCACCCTTTGTTACAATAATCTATTTACATGTCTCCTCCACTGGAAGGCAGGGGACGTATTTATACTACACCACACCAGTGTCTGACGCAGTTCATACATTCAAATAACCAAACAAATCATGAATGAATGAGGATTTAACTGAGACAGCAAAAGCCTTGCAGGGGTCACTCTTGCCTGTAGTTAGTAATGACATTCACTAAGAAAACCTCAGAGTGTCCTATGTTATAGACAGTTCTGAGTGCTCCTGCGAGATTGAAACTAGTGCACAGGGTCCCTCAGAGTTCCAGGTAAATCTTGTCTAACTAAACTTCTTGAAAAATAACTTCATATCCCTTAGGCAGGTTATCTAAACTGATCCTTTCCGCTGGGACTGCTCCAGCTACTGGTCTAGGCTCCATTTGTGGAGATGCTGTCACAGATACGGGTTGTTAGGTCCGCTTTGGTTCACCACCAAAACAGGACCTCTGTGTCTTGCCAGCGCGTTCCATTTTAGGATCCCTTAGTATTTTTATATCTATTACTTTTTTAAAAGGGAAAATTTTTTTTTAAATGAAGTCTATGGGATGATCATGGACTTTGGTGTCAGAGACCTGAGTTTGAATCTTGGCTCTGCCCCTTTCTGCTTGACCTTGGGTGAATTACTTCCCGAGCCTCAGTTTCACTGCCTGGAAAACAGGGATAAGACAATAGCATTTACTTAAAAGGGGTAGTAAGCATCAAATATAATGCACCTGACACAGGGTACCAAATAGGTATTTGGTAAACAGTGGCCTTAACTATGCCTAAGAAAATCTGAACAATTTTGTAATGCACAAAAGCCAACCAATTTTTCCCATGATGCCTGGAAATACGGCACACGTTGCTTCTATTTCTTAAACCTGACAAATGTGTTGGTTACTTATTTAAGGCACAGGGCATATTTTCCAGCTACTGCATAACTTTAAAAATATAAAATAATTTTTTTCTTTTTACTTTAAGAACAAGGGAAAATAAAATAAATTCACTGTCCTAGAATGTCATTTTGAGCTTTATACCTGAATTGCAATATTTTATTAGAAATACTTTTCTGGGCAAGAATACATCATCATAAATAGTAATACTGTTCTGTCAACATCACAGCGTTGCTCCAGGTAGCTGATTTACACAAAATAGCTTTATTTTCTCGCCTTATGACCCTGAATTCTCTAAGCTTTAAGAAAGTGCTTGATTGTAAAAAACAGCTTATCAAAGTCAAACCACAAACCACTTGCCTCCATTCTGGCCATCCTCAATAGTGCGCCAGTAGTTAGCAAGTACGAATACGGGGACTCAGTGGTATTATTCAGGGTGGATTAATCTCTTACTTTTCTCTTTCCCTAGACACTTTTGCATAGTCTCCTAGACTTTTTCCCCTTGATTTCCATTTGATTTATTTTTTTTGTTGGAGTCCTGCATTCCCATGTATGTCTCTAGGAAAATAAAAAATTATTATTTCTGTTCATGAAGAAATGTCATTCTGATGATTCTTAGGAAGTCTTCTTATTTCAGTTATTAGAAGTTTTCTAAACTACTGCATAAACATGAAATTCCTTGATTCTTTTATCTATCATTAAATAATTCTAAGTCATCTAAATTAGGTTTGTCTAACTGATTATTTGGCTCAAAAGATCACGTGATGTATTAGGAGGTGTAAGTGTAGAGAAGCCCTTGAGGTGCAGGAGGTAAAGTACCTTGAACAACATCACCCAGTTCCAAGGAACTTTGGAAATGAATACGGGGTCCAGAGGCTATGCTCTGTCTTAAACAACCTCTCTCTGTCTCTTTCTCTCTCTCTTTCTTCAATGAGGCTAAAATTCAGCCAATGGATTATCTTAGTGGGGCAGCATCTAATCACTTTTCCAAAAGACATAGACATTTGACCATATAGACGTTTCACCACAGGAGAAGCACGGCCCTCCTGCCTATGAGACAAATCTTAGTACATATAAAAATAATGTTGGCATC
Source organism: Desmodus rotundus (assembly GCF_022682495.2). NCBI lineage: Eukaryota > Metazoa > Chordata > Mammalia > Chiroptera > Phyllostomidae > Desmodus > Desmodus rotundus. The sequence continues at coordinate 120,500,492 of NC_071391.1, forward strand.
TGCTAACCTGTAAAAACAAACAATAGCACGAATGTGTGGGAAAACCAGTTTTCTACAAATTGAAGAATGTGAAATGAACACTGACTATTCTGAGAACATTGAGCCTGCTGATTGAAGGTTACTCTGGGGTGGAACACAAGTCAGAGCTGGCCCACAAGTGTGGACTTTGATTCAATGACAGCTCTGTGAACTTCCTCATATGGCATCAGACCCTACTGAGAGCACTGCACAAATATATGTTGATTACTGAGAAGCAAAATTAACAAGGCTATAGGCATGCTTCCATCAGTTAAGTCACAGTAAGACAAGATTCCATCAGTAAGTCACAATAAAACAAAATTAGTGATGATTCTTCTTTGAAATTAGATGGTGAATGTCTTCAGTAATTGGATTTTCTGCTTTTTATAATTTCCTGATAGGTCTTTGTACTATCTACATTACAGGAATTCAATAAAATGCTAGGTTATGAAATAGCCAGGATACGAAATATTTGAAAACAACATGCTATACAATACAAATATAAGGAAATATAAATATAAAAATAATTGAAATGGTAAACAGGAATCACAACTTAAGTTACAAATTAACACAAGATTTCCTGATAGAACTACCTTTAAGCCAAAGATGATAAACTTTCCTGGAAAGAAAAATGTTGGCCTCCGACAATGGGCTACTCTTGTGCTCTCAAGGAAAAGAAAACAAGATAGCTCACAACACAGACGACACAAACACAGAATCTGTCCAAATTTTCAGAACCAAGATGATTCATATTAGTAAAAAAATGTTCACTCTGTGCCCCTAGCATCTTCTTTCACATTTCTTTGTTTAGTTCTTAGTAGGATTAGGTTACTCATTCCTACGATGTCACGATGCTATCGTGGAAACTACATGTACTTCACGTCAGATCAGAGTATCCTGTTTAAAGAGGACCAGTGATTAGATCCAGGCAATGTGCCTTCTCTCCTTACATGTCATCTAGGGAGTGCCAGCCGTGCCGTGTGTCCCTCTTATGATCTTTGGCAATCAAGGTACAGAGAAGTGGAGGGTTCTCTAAAGTCAAGCAGAGACAGAAGCCACTTCTTTACATACACTTGGTTTTAGCATTTGTTTTAGAAACAGGTATTTTACCCTTTTCACTATAATAGGTTGTGAAAAGAAAGTAATTGAAGTCAAGGTACATGAGATATTTTATGTATGTGTATGAAAACCTGTCTAGTATATAATGTTAAAGGAATAATGTAGGTTTTGAAATAGAATGCAATCTCTAATATCATTTTTGCCATTCTGTATATAAAAGATGTTAGTACAGTATGGGGAAACTTTGGAAAGTACTCAGTTATTAGCAATGACCTCGAGTAAGGCAGTATGGGTTGAGTATTGTGAAATACTTGCAACTTCTAAGACATATCTGAATGGATGGGTGGATGGGTGGATGGATAATAGATATTAGTAATTAGAAAAATCATGAACATAGATTATACAGAAAATAATCAAGATACAATCTATTTTATTATATATCTATTATGTACACCTTCACAAATTCAGTTAAAATGCGAAGTAAATAAAATGGAATATATTTCATTACTTCATCACTTTTCAGAACTTTTAATGTGTATGGGGATGTCTAGTGAGAATACACAGTCATAGGAAGCAGAATAGCAATGTTCATGGCAGAGAATAGAACCTCCCAGTGCTCATGGTAGCCTGTATCTCTGATGAGTTTTGGCCTCTTTGCTTTTAAGTCAAGATACATTAGGTACTCTCTGGGTATTAGAAATGGCGGTCTAGTTTTGATCAACACACACATCTGATGGCCATAAGGAACATGTCTATTTCATATGATTGGGCAGGCAGGTCAAGAAGGGAGTTGGGTGACTGGGCTTGAAAAACACAGCTCACCTCCTAAAGAACCGAGGTGTAGGGTTATCATTTTTGCTATGTAATCCTCTACCCAACAGGAAGGTTCCACAGTCCTCAAGGTTTTCATAGTTTAATCCCTAAGTCTGGCATGGGATAATCCATTTCTTGCTAAATTGCAAGCTCCATGTAAGAGTAAGGGAAATGCAAATTAAGCATACAAGTCAGCCTCACAGGTCTTTAAGGAAGGAAGAAGTCTGGAGGAGTTATTTCAGAGACAATGAGAGAGCAACACATACTCTCACTGCCCAACAAACATTGGAGAGCAATCTTGAGTTTTTGTTCTTTTTGCTTAAGGACTGGATTCCAGCATAAGTTCAAATTCCCTTGAGAAAGTCCATCTTTTGAGCTATTTCACAACCTACTACGAATTGTATTTTGTGACACTTGTGGGAGAAAGTGCTTGAAGGGGCCGATGCCCGACAGTAGGAAGGTTGGAGTAGTTTGGAGGAAGGGAAGTGACTTGGCCAATTTCCTTGTTTGGTGTATGTAGTATTTGCTTTGTATGCTCCCTGGTCTTTTGTGACTATTTTTTTTCCACATATTGAAAAATGAGACTGATAATGCATTGGGTCCCTGAAACAGGCTGTTGTCTTTAGGATGGAGCTCAAAGAGCACTAGGAAACACCCTTCCCTGGGGTTAGCTTGCTTTTCAGATTCATGTCCCAAATTTGGATGGATGGATAGATAGGTAGATAGATTAGATAGATTAGGTAGATGGATAGATGGATAGATGGATAATAAGTAGGTAGGTAGATAGGTGATTGACAGATTGGCAGGCAGACAGGCAGATATATAGCAAACAAGCAAGGAAACGGAGGGGGGTAAACAGCTACCTTATCTGGTGCTGACCATACTGCTAACTAGTATCACAGCACTCATCTAGAGTACTCTCGAGTCTAAATCAAGTAACTGGGATAGAAGCTCTGGTCACTTTTGCAGGTTACTTTATAAAATAAAGAAGAGATCCTTCTATGACTTTGCTGATTTTTATAAGGTCCCTCCTTCTCTTACTATCTATGAGTTAAGGATGTTTTGTTAAAAGTAACAAAAATGTTTTAGTGTTTTCAAAATATAAAACAAAATTATTGTAGAGGTACTCATAGTGAAATCTGGTAGCTGATCCCAATGTTTTTCCAATATTCTGATGAAAGAGTAGTAGAATGTGAACGGGAAGAGAGATGGACGAATGGCTAGTGGGGAACCAAGAGTTTCTAGAAAATGTAAATAATAAATGCTAAAACTTGCTTTCTTTCTGTATTTCTCCTTAGGGGTCAACATGCTATTATGTGCTTATTGGTGACATGTGAGTTAGGGAACTTACTAAAAAAAAGGGGCTCTTTTTGACTAATAACTGGAATATACATTATTACAATTTTACTCAATGATTCTAAATTCTCACAGAGTAAACTTTAATGTGCATTATCACCCACTTACACTTTACCTCTCAGATGGAGACCCAGAGAGTTTAAGTAGTTTCTAAAAAGATCGGTCACTGAAAATGCGAATCATATTGCATGTCCTTGACACTGTGCTAAATGTACTAATCACTTCAAGGTTTACACGCGGGTGAAATGTGTCCACAGAGATCCCCACTGTGTACAGGAAGAGACATTGAACGTGATTCCAGTTGTCTCCTGAAATACCTATATCAGCTTGAACTTTCAGGGCCTCATTTTAATTATGAGTTATATGAGGATATTGGGCTGACTTAATTTCCTCTTTCTCTGTGAGACATTCAATACAAGAAAGGGAAGGCAAAAGATATATGATATGACTCAGTGTAAAACTTGGGCAACTACTACTTAAAAAGAGAGACGGAGTAACATATAATAGACTCTCTAATGAGTTCGGCTGCAAATAAACCTTTTGAATTGTTTAATTATACATTTTCTCAATCTGTTTGGCCACAGGATAACCCCCTTCTGCACCACCTCATCTTGTCTATCACCTATGAACACTCCTGTGAATGTTACTGACGAATTTGAAACTCGAGTTTTAAGTAACACTTTAGGGATTTCTGGATTAATCATCTCTGGGGTCACTTGAAATTCTAACTAGTCTAACAACTTAAAATTTATATAGCACTCACTACCTGCCAGTCACTGTTCTGTTCACCCAACAAACACCAGCCCACTCAGGTCTGGCGAAAATGCTAGTGCCTGTGATGGTCAGCCTTGGATGTTCTAGGGCCTGTGGGACCGTATCTGCATATGAAAAAACGTTCAGGTAATGATGCAGCGGTGGTAAAGGTAAAGGGATTATAAAGTGCAAATGGCCAGTTTTAAGAACAGTCACAGCGATGTAAAGAAGAGCATAGGGAATAGTGTAACAACTCCGCATGATGTCAAATGCATACTAGACTTACCAGGGTGGTCACTTCCTAAGGTATATTCACTATGTCGTGCACTTGAAACTAATAGAATATTGTAGGCCAAGTGCAATTAAAAATAAAATTATAAATGAAGTAAAAAGTATGAATAAAAAATTATAAGTAAAAAATGATATATAAAAATTATAAATAAAGTAAAAGTAATAAGTGGAACACTTACAGATATACCATAAGTTAAAATTGTGCCTATTACAGATTAAGGATAAAGATGTTCATGACAGATTGAAGAAAAGTATGAATGGAAAATATAATTTGGAAACTGCTTTGGGAAATGTTCTGACCATTCTACTTATCATTTGGAATCAAAGAAAAATTCTAAGCTTCTGCTAATGACTGCATGAGTCTCAGTGTTAGTGGCTAAAACATACAAACCCATTCGATAATCCATTGAGGGTCAACAATACACCGAGACTTGGGTCAAGTAGAGAGACAGAGGTCCCAGGAAGTTCAGTCGTATGAGGAAGACACGGTGTGTCCAGTGGCCACTTAGGGAGCCAGGGATTTGGCAGGCAGAAGAAGGGAGGGAATGGTCAAGGAGAACTTCCAAGGAAACTTACTGACCCTTTTTCCTGAGACAACTCAAAGAGACAGGCTCTGCTGATTCTACCAGCTGTCTGTCTGAGACTTTTTTGCAATATTCTTTTCAGGTGTCTAGGAATGAGTCTACGCCCATGTGGGTGAGGGAAAAAATGCACTGGAAAGGATTCAGTGCGAACTTGCAGAGAATTTCTCCCCAAACCTCCCCCTGACCCTCAATGACATGAAAGGAAAAGGACAAAAAACCAGATCCCCCAGGTGCACACCACAAACACGTCACAGTGGTTTTGGCTCTGAGAAGTTCGTTTTTGAGTCAAGCACCCAGATCCACTATTTATTTCAATGTAAACTATTAGAAAGGAAAACATCTGGGAGAAGTGTGCTCAACAAGCATCTGTGGAGGGTAAGCAAACCTATGAAGTAATATTTAAATGCCACGAGAAAAAAACCCACAAAACTTCAGGTGGCCTAGTGGCCTTAGTCTTGGTCAATCTAGTCCAATGTACACACATTTACTATCTTGAGGTCAGGCCTACCGGGAAGCTCTTGTTCAGAATCAGCCTTAGGTCCTGTACCTGAGCAGGACCTGGATTCTCTACTGATGTGATGCCAAGGTCCTGAACCTACATGCTACTCAACGCTGAGCACTGAGCACAGTTATAAGCATACGAGATCCCCGAGCCCATATACATGCTTCCCCACCCGATCGCTGTTGCCCTGACACCCATATGATGAACCAATCGCACAGGTCAGGACGAGCAAACTGTTGAGAGCTCTGGGAGTCACCTTCAGTGTTTTGTTCGTCTGTTTGTGTTAAAGAGGGAGAGGAAGATGTTATAAGCCAAGGATTTTCAAATTTTATAACTGATTCAGTTTGAGTAGCCCAAGCTTAAAATGCAAAGCTTTTCAATCCTGCTTGCTGCTCCAGAGTCAGGACACTCTTTGTTGTGTGGTGGATGCTCCTGGTTCCCAGTGATGAGAGTGAAGGGCAGACAGATACTGTAACACTCTGTCTCCGTCGGTCCCAGCCAATGCATAGAGAAAAGCATTATCTTCGGGTCCTACTACTGTTCTCAGATCTCTTACCTTTACCACATGCTTTAAAAGGAATAACTATACCCCTACCTCATCAATAACAACATCTGTACTTAAAAATAAACATGCCTGAAAACCGTTAAAGCCGCTTCATAAGTTATATTTCCATTTATTTGCAAAGGAAGTTGGAGTGTCATGGGGAAGAAAACATATTGATATCTTAGCTGTGTAGAAAAGCATTCCGAAGTTCCTGTGAGCCATTTGCCCAAAAAGAATATCAGAGAAAAAAAATCCACACAGTTAAGCACATGGAAGATGAGTCCTTTCAACTCTGAGAAGGACAGAGCCACTGATTTACTCCTAAAGCTATTAGTCAATGAATAAAATAAATAAATGAAGCACTCTGTGTCTGAATATCCCCAATTTGGAGCCAATATGCTTTACAACAGCCAGAAAAGAGTCATTTTTGAAAATCTAAAATTTTCCTGTACTTTTCAGAGCAAGAGCTGGCTGAAGACTTTGAATGGGTCCATTTCTCAGGAAGCCTGGCTATCCACCTCTACATGCACGGTTGTTCTAGCTTCCCTGCTTTGCGAGCAGTGAGTAATCCATGGAGTGAGTGACAAGATAGCTGAGCCTTCTGTTTGCCACGTCATTCTTTCGCTCGAGCTGAGATAGGCAGCTTCTTGCCTTATCACGAGCACTGTACTGTACTCCATGTTAAAGTGAATCAGCATCCCGGGGACTTGTTAGAAACATAAATTCTAGGGCTCTGCCCCAAATGAATTAGAGTCTCTGGGAGCAGGGCCCAGCACTCACTGTTGAAACAAGCCCTGCTCTGAGGTCACAGCGCCATTCCTCCCGGGGCCACAGCCTGCCATTAGAATTACTGTGACCCTTTCTGGGAAAGAAAGGAAGCTTCGGTCAACATTTTTTATTGTTGTTTTTTCTTCCACCAGAGCTCTTGCAATAGTGGAAGTGACAAATCTGGCCCTTCGAGTACAGTCCCCAAAACGGAACGCAGGACTCAGGAAGGCAGAGGGGGAAAGAGTGTGAGCGCCAAGCAGAGAAGAATGGCCTGTGTGGCTGAACTGTTTTGTCTGCATCTTGTCTAGAGGCACCAAAATTTGCAGAGAATAAACGAAGGGAAGGGAAAAAATTCTTGGAGCTCAATGATCTTTCAAGCTTGGAGTGATTTGAAATTGAGCAATCACCGGAGCATATTTCAGCCAGCATCTGTGCCCCACTGCAGGTTCGGTCTGGCCTTCCCTCTCCTGAGTACCCAGCCCACGCACAAGCAGGTTAAGAGATGGAAAAACACTTCTTTCATTTTCTGTTTCCCACGTCTTCTTTTGTACACACACCAAGGTACAGCCTGTGACAAGAACACTTGTACAGCATCAAGGTGACAGGCAGCATTTTAGATAGAATTTGGGTAATTTTCTGTGCCATTTACTGGCTATTTGAAATGTAGCCACTAGCTTCCCCTCAGTAGGACTTATTCATTCACTGACTTATTTATTCAACAAGGATGTTTGGAGTGTCTATTATGTGCCAAAAATGGTTACAAATATTGTAACGGGCACAACACCCACATCACAGAGTCCTTGAGAAGATGTAGTGAGAATATATGTTTCCTTTAGCGATACTAATATTTGAATTGTGAATGTAACCCAAAATTTCTCTAATGCTAAAGCCCATATATTTCCACCTTAAAATCAACCACATCACTAGTAACAAAGACAAGACAGTGAAATAAAATAATGGCTCATAGTCCATACATTCTTTGTGTCTAATGCACATTCAATTGGAATTATAATTTTTTAAATGTAATTAAAAGTTTTTTAAAAACACACTGTATTTGCTCCAGCACCTGTAAATTTACTGAAGGTCAGTAACTTGAAAGTTATAGAGCAGTCGGGAAGGGATGTTTTCATCTTAACTTCCCCACAGGGCTGAAATGTTTTCCCCGGTTGGACGATGGCACGGAGGCCAGAAGCGGTGCTGAAGGTGCGTGAGATCTGCACTCAAACTGTGTTTCCCATCAGCTGGGATCTGAGGAACTAGTCGTTGAATGTCGCTGAAGTCACACCCCTGCCTCTGTCCAAGGAGGGCTCAGCTAACTGTGCTGGCTGCTTGCAGGGCTACATTTTGATGGTCCTGGGAATTGTTGGGGAAGATCAATCATTGTGAGTCTTAAAGGAAAGTATCAGATCTCCCATCCCATCAGAGACTCTATTTTTCTCAGGCGTTTTTAACATCAAATCAGTGCATCCAATAGAAAGTTTTTGTCCCAGGTTTAAAAACTTCTAACTTCAAAAAAAAAAAAATCTTCCCAAGAAACACAGAGACAGAACATCACGCAGACAGAAGGCATTTTACCAGCATATGCCCCGTCCTCAGTGGACACTTTCAGCAGAGGCATTGGGCTGAGCCGTGGCTGTGGTGTTCTCAGAGGTATGGGCGTGGCTGAACTATGGCTCTCTGTTTAAATTGGAAATAAAATTCATCTTATGCAGATGTTATGATTTTAAGCATCATATATCTTATTGCCCCAAACTGAAGGATGTTGTAAATTATAAAGGCACAAAAACTAACCTTTGGATAACAACTCTAAGCTCTCATCTTGTGCATATCTGTCATGAGGTAGGCACTGGCTGTAACTTATCTCCAATTCTCATAACGTTTCTGTAAAGGAAATATTGTTGTCACATCACTGATGATGCAACTGGGGCTTCAGCGGGTATGTGACCCATCACAACAGGTATGGGGCCCAGACTGTTATGGGACACAGCTGAAAAGCAGATGCAGGCACACTGCACAGCTACCTCCTCTTCCACTGTCTGGAATGCACAGGATTAAATACTCTTCTAAGTAATATGTTATACGCTAAGAAAATTCAAAGAAGCTCAGATAAAACAATGTAACTGGATTTTGTCTGAAAGTGCCTCAACTGTGCTTTGTATCATATTTTATAACATTTGTATGTTACCTATTTATGTTAGAGGCCACGTCTTACCTACTTTATAAGGCAGAGACTGAGTCTGAATTTTATTTCTATACAGGGTAGGCATCCAAGCTCTCAGTGAGTGAATGGGTACATATCACAGAGTTGAAAAGTGCCATGGAGATGATGTAGAGATGATATGTTCCCTCCTGACCCTCTCATCTTTCTGGCTTCTTACCCATTTTCCAGACTCTGGTTAAGAGTCAGCACAAGTGATGGAGAATATGGAGACGTGTTTGCAATGAGAAGTTCTAAAGGAAAGAAGGATATACCAGTCACAGCGCTTCCCCTTCCACGGTGATTCCTGGGCTGCCCTTGACTTAGGTTCTGAGATATATTCAGTGCCCTGATCTTCAGTTCTAGTGTCTGTTCTTAGTGATGTATCAGATCTGAGAAGATTGGCCAAAACAACAGAGAACATTCAGCAAAGAGCCAGAATACCTATATGTAAGTCCAGTTTCCACCCAGGACAGACAGAGCACTTACCAACAACTTTTGGTATACACTAAAATCTGCCCCTTTGTCATTAAACTGAGGAAGGAGGGGCGGGGGGCTTCGATGGAGACAGAGATGAGCTGTATGCATGCATCACAGTTACTGAATTAGCTTGCCTGAGTGTTCGAGGTTGTGGAGATTACCCGAATGAAAGATCAAACCAACAAATCGGAGGGAGTCCCTAGTGCTCCTAAGGTGATGTACAGCAAATACAGATGACGGGCTTCTCAGAGCAAATCTCTTCCACACCACACAAACATAGGCATGGGTCTGTCTGATCATAAGGGAGTCAGGTCCTATACCAAAGAAGCAAAAAGCCAACATAGGAAAATGGGAATGATTTTTGAAATGAGCATTGCTTTTGTCTGCCTATCAAATAACTAATTCTTCCTAGCCATTGTGACAAGTTGTTCCTTTAGAAATATGTAGATAAGTAGTTTGTATTTGCCTGGTTTGTTTGTTTGTTTTTTTCTTTTTAATGTGTTCAGAAAATTTAATTTAGTCATAAAATTCAGAGTAGAAACCAGCACTTGTATTGGAGCTTGGAGCCAATGCATCCTGTGAAGAATTCAATTTAAAAGCAAACTCAATTAAGGAAATAAAGTAGCAGAAGCTAAATTTAGCCCAGAAAATTAAGATTATTATCTCTGCAATAACATTCTCCAAAGCTAATAATCCATTATGTTTATTGGGGAGCATTAGATTTCAATGAATGTCTCAAATGGTTACCTTATGCTTCCCTGTGATGTTCTGTCTACTGGGGGATGGATGTTCCTATTTTTTATCCAAAGGCTAGTGAGTTGTCTTTCTGTAATCTTTGGGAATTCAAAGATCCCAAGAGCCATCAGAACTCATTATCAAAAATGAGTGTGGGATTTCATTTCCTAGAGATTATGAAGTCTATTACACACAACTTTGGTCTCTAAAAATCTGGATGCCATTTTGGCTTTGGATAGAGAATAGCTGAACTGCCTTTTTAAGGTGAGTTTTTTGTACACATAGGATTTAAGTCTCTAACATTTGAGCTACCCAGGCACTTCTGAAGATATTACTTATATGGTCACATTTTCCTCAGATAAAAGTGAACTTGTCATACAATTTGACTGCTTTAAGAAGTAGTGTTGCTTTAAATTAACACCAGGATTCCAAGTTTCCAAGAGAATAGGCAATCATGTTTATCTGCGGAATCCAGTTGCGTTAATCCCATTCTCCAGTCCAGTGTACACCAAGTAAGAGCCTTCCAAGTCTTTGTGGCTTATCTGGCCTATCTCTGAGAAACCAGGGAGGGGGTTAGAGCAGGCAGGGTGTGAAGCTCATTTACAGAAGGGCCACACCCCCCCTTATTTTTAACTCCTTATCTTTGACTTCCTGAAGGGGTGGAGACCTCAAAGCAATGCTTTTGTGTTCAACTGCTGACTTACTTACTCTGGGTTCACCTATAACTTCCTATCATTAATTACAAAGTTATTCGGGAGAAAAGGGGGATAAATCTTGTTCACTATTAGAGTAAAAAAATTTTTGATGAGAATTTTTCCAGGAAACATTTTCCTGCCCACTCAAATCCTTCCTCAAATACATGCTAGCTGTCATAGAGCTCCATCTCTGAGTCTCCTTGGGGGCCAACTCTTGACAGCTAAAAAAAAAAAGATGAAGCAGAGAAAGCAACCCTCCTCCTTCCTTGTGGCCCCAACCTTCTGGTCATTTAACCATGAAAACTCAGCCTTATCTGTGACCATGACTTGTTCTTCACGGGCTCTCCAAGTCCTCCTGTTGGTTTTCATTAAGGAAAATGGCCCTCACCTATTATGAAGCAATTTCCACCCTAACCTCCCTCCTCTCCTGTCCCATTATAACATCCCTAACATACAGAGTCCAGCGTTTTAATATTGTGAGTAAAAAACATTCTCTGGAGCTGTGAACAATTACCAGGACCCCTCACTATAGTAAATGTGGGGCAGGTTATAATTCCAGGCCTGAGAAATAAGAGAGAACCAAAGGAGTATCACCCACAGATGTACCTTCTCCTTGAATGTACTTCCTTCCCCGAAGTTCCCTTCTACTTATCTCTTTGGACTCTTTTGTTCCATTTTCATTCCTCTACTTGGTGCCTGAGGGGGTAAATGGCACTATTACAAGTGACAAGTGGCCACTCTGCTACCTGTACACCCTTCAATAGAGGTAAAGCCCTTTGAAGGGAGAGAGGCATCAGTCAAAATAGGAGCTATTTCCTCTTGGCCCCTGACCCTCTTTCTGATTCCAAAAAGGGAAAGGGAAGTAGATATTTAATAATCATCATTTTACTGACACAGCACACAGATAGTAAGTGGTCAAAAAAGACAAACACCACCAAACTGAACAACTTTACCCGTAAGTCACTTCACTCTTGTGCAGCTGTTTTTGTAGGACAGAGTCCCAGAAACGGGGTTGCTAGGTCAAAGGACAAATGCGTCTCTGACTCCGTTAATTATTTCCAGATCTCCCTCCATAAAGGTTATTCCACTTTGTGCTCCCTCTAGAAATGCGGGCGAATACTTGTCTTCGCCCAGCTTTGCAATGCAATGTCAAACTGCTGGACTGTTTGCCAGTCTTCTGAGTGAGAAATAGTTTCTCAGTGAAGTTCGATTTTACACTACTGTAGGTTTATCACATGTTTAAGGGCCATTTGTATTCATTCTCCCTTAAATTCTTGTATTTGGCAGAAGGCATTTTGTAATCTAAAGTGCTGTTTCTTTTCTTTTTTAAAAGGTTTTATTTATTTTATTTTTAGAGAGAGGGGAAAGGAGGGAGAAAGAGAGGGAGAGAAACATCATCAATCGTACACACCCCGACCTGGGATCAAACCCGCAGCGCAGGCACGTGCCCTGACCAGGAATCCAAACAGTGACCTTCTGCTTTGCAGGACGATGACCAAACAACTAAGCCACACCATTCAGGGCCAAAACGCCGTTTCTTTATCTTCCAGTCACAACCCATGGACAGCCCACTCATCTGGTAGATACAAAGTTAACGCTGCTTACACGTGTTCTAGAACTGAGGGGGGGTGCATGTGACCTATGTATCAAAAGAGCAAAGAGGCTTAAAGACACTGCTCTCCTCGTGGTCAGTCTTTAGTCACTCGTTTGGCAGAAGCTGAATGACGGTGTGAAGGCGTCGCTCAGAGCACAGTAAGGAGGGACTGCTTATTCCACAGGTTTATGTTGGGTGCTGTTTGGGGATCTTGCCTGGATGATTTGTCTTCTCCTTTTTCTAAAATGTAGTACTCACGCTCCTGTAAGTTGTGGGAATCTTGAGAAGGAGAGAGAGACAGAGGAAAGGCAGGAGGGAGGGAGGAGATATTTTTAAAAACCCTCTCATGTTTGACCACCATTGTGGTTTACAGAACTGCATTTCCAGACTAGCCTCACTCTGTAATAGTGTCGTTGTACTCACTATTCTGTGTCTTTGCTTTCATTAAGACAGAATTGATATATAGCACTATATCCGTTTCATACTGTAGTTTAACTTTGGCAAATGTGTGGAGGCCCCGGACGGCTGCCCTCCCCTTCAGACCGTCTCCAGAGGTGTCTCTGGGAAATGTCAAGATGAAACAAGTGCCATGGCACAGAGAAGGGTTCCTAAAGAGCGTCACACACAATAAACTGTCAACTATTAATAAGTACTTTTTGAAAAAAGTGTTCTGTTGTCAAATTTATGTGGGAAGTGCTGCATTAAATGAAGATAAGTGGGCTTTTTTTATTGCAAGATCTCTCGAAGCCTTTAATATGGGGACGACTAATGTCTCCCAGCATAATTTAGTTACAGAATCCTCATTCCAGGAAAAAAAAACAACCAAGGGTCTAGTATTTGTGGCAACGCTGGGAAAGGGTGGTGTAGGGAAACACCAGGTGGGAGTTTGATGATCGGGTGAGTTTGAACTCTGACAACACGCTCTGTGCTCATAGTCACAGGACTTCTCAGGGCTCATCTCTAAAGTGCGTTACTCTACAAAGTCACTTTAGGTTCTCACTTCCTTTGACCTGTCAGGTGGGGATGGGGCACAGACGATAGCCTGGCAGCAGCAAGGGGTTCCTTTGCTTCTTCCCATGGACACCATCAGAAGGGTGAGAAAGTCAACATTTCCATAATGAGAAACAGTCTAAGAAAGATCAAGAGTTTTCTGACATGATGTAAGGAAATCTTGATGCTAACTGCCATTTTTCTCACACGGACCATCTGCCCTCTTCTCACTGACTGTCATGGACTTAGCTGTCTAGGCAGCAGTTTACCCTGCAGTCAAGCAACGAAGCCGGTCAGAATCCAGCCTCAGGGTACCGTGTGGTACGCACACATGTAATACACCCCTGTCCCCTGATCGGCTCATCACCTAAATGTTAGTACAAGCTCACCAGTGGTCCCAAGCATTCTGTTTCTTTGGCATTTGCTTTTCCTGGTATTTTATGCCCTATTATTTCAACAGAGATTCTGATCTGTCAATGTTACTGAATTATTAAAATTTCACCGAGTTCTACAAACCCATTGATGTGGGATTTGCTGGAAAGGCTTGATGCTTTTCTTGGCCCCTTCCCTCCTTCAATCATAAACATGTCCTGAGCCTCCAATCTGCCAGGCCCTCTCCTGAAAGCTAGCAGTACTAAGTCATTTGTAGGTGTGCACATGCTATTTTTTTTTTTTCAGTGCTCTGCCGTACTCCTCACAGGTGCAGCTCAGATGCCTCCTCCTCCAGGAAGCCTTACTGAGCTTCACCTCACCTCAGTCTGAATCATGTCTGCCTCACCCGCCCCACACTCCGTAGCAACTCCTTCTACAGATGTCCAACATTGCACCAATACTACTGCATGACTGTGTCCCCTCTGAATCTCTAGCCCCTCAGCATGTAGGAGCGCCTGCCACATAGGAAGTATTCAGAGTTATGACTGATTGATTGAATCAAGGTATAAAGAAACAAGTCTTGTTTTCAAAGCTCACATACAATCTAGTTCAACTCATTTATGGTGTCTTACATAAAATTTGTATGAATACCTCTTAAATGTATAACTATTTTTGAATCACAAGACTTATTTTTAAATCCTCACCCAAGGATATGCTTATTGATTTTCGAGAGAAAGGAAGGGAGAGAGGGAGGGAAGAAGGGAGGAAAGAAGGGAGAGAGAGAGAGAGAGAGAGAGAAACATCAATCAGTTGCCTTCCGTACACACTCTGACCAGGGATCAAACCCACAACCTAGCTTTGTGTCCTGACTGGGAACCAAACCCACAGCCTTTTGGTGGATGGGATGATGCTCCAACCAACTGAGCCACCCAGCCAGGGCATGAAGACATTTTCAAGTTTGCCTCCAAAAGCCATCTGGATCGGGTTACAATAATTTGACGCCTGTCTCAAACTCAGCCATGGGGCTGCACAGAGAAAGGCTGGAAGGCAAGGCCAGGCTAAAACGCAGCTGCAGAGACTTTGCTCTGTGCGACTCTGCCTACACTTTCAGGCTGTCACCTGCCTCTGCTTCCACCTCCTGCACACCTTCTTAATGTGGGGAGAGATCAGTGTGAGAGAACAGCAGTCAGGTTTCTGGTTTAATTGCAGAAACACAAACCTTACGTCTCCTTAATCCTTAATTATAAAAAAGTGACAAAAGGTACATGCCATGTCTTCTCTGCTTTTTGTCACCAACCACCTTGCCCTATTGTAAACAAGGACACCCCACAAGTATTCAGAGTATAATTAGAACTCACCTGTCAATCTGCCACTTCCATCTGCAGAACACTGCAATGAGGATTTTTATGAACGTAGGTATACTAGGGTATGTGGCATATAAAAGAGAAAATTCCCACTATATCCAAGCAAATGTATTTTTTACATATTTTTTATAATATCCCCATGCCTTGAAATGACATTCTAAAAAATATTTAAGAGGATTTAAAGAAAGGGTGGAGATGGAAGAGGGTATAGAGATGATAAATGGTCATGCAAAAAATAAAATAAAAATAATACAGAAAGAAAGAAAGAAAAAAGAGTATTTAAAGAAAGGACGTAAACAGCACTATTTCTATGCTCAGTGTAGAAGCAACCTCCTCACGTTAATAACCAGTATCTAAAATGCCAGCTACATCCCTGAACACTAATGAAATAGACTCAAGCCCCCCAGCTTATGAGGCATTCCTATGGTGCTTGTCATTCTTCTTATGCAAACTCCGGTTGGTGGCTGCCCTCTCCCCGCTTCCCTCCCTTCTCCCTGACTATAGGGAGACGTAAGCTGCTACAAAGACAAGTTTTGTCTGTGAGTTGCATGGTTCCTCTCTGTTGCCAGTTATTTTATCCTGATGTGTTTGTATAAAAGGGAATGAAAGGGAACCCATCACAAAATTATTTTCTTCTCAGTGAATGCCAAAAAAATATATGTGAAGCAAAGAAAAAGAGTGCTGTTAGCAAAGTAACTCTCAGCCGGTATGAATGAGGAAACAGGGGAAGGGGGAAAGCATTCATCCATCCACTCATCCACCCATTCATTCATTACTCATTCAAGCAAGTTCAGGAACTACTGAGGCTCTTACATCATTACTCAAGTCTACATATTTTTAAAAGTTAAAATTTAGGCCGGGGATTTTTTTTAATCCTCACTCAAGGACATGCTGATTGCTTTTAGAAAGAGGGGCAGGGAGGGAGAAAGAGAGGGAGAGAAACAACGATGTAAGAAAGAAACATCATGCAGGCCCCAGTGAAGACTGAAAGTGCAACCTAGGCATGTGCCTTGACCAGGAATCGAACCCCTGACCTTTTGGTTTGCAGGACAATGCCCAACCGAGCCACACCAGCGAGGTGGCAAGGGATTTTTCAAAAGAGCCTATCACATGGTGCCTATATTTAAATATATCCTAAAAATTGTGGTTGCAGAACTATCTGTAGTCCTCTTAACAATACGCTTTCACAGACATCCTGATAGCTAAAGAACAGAGCTAACATAGTTTTAGATACTTGAAAACATAAAAGTCAATGCATACATCAGAAATTTCTCAGATTTTGGGTTTCTTCTTCATAGCAGTATCAAGAAAGGAATAAGGGATTTGGAATAAAAAGATCCTGAGTTTGAGAACTAGCCCTATCTTTTCCTATTTATTCTCTTCACTTCATGGAGCTGAACTGAGGATCCAATAAATTATTTCAGGCAATAGCCACTCAGTTCATGCATTTATTCCTACATTCATTTATTCACTCAAGAACTCAATCAATGACCCAGGGCCTGTCCTAGGTGCTGCCAGACATACATGGCTGAGAAAAAAACACGGGGCTGCTACTCCTATGGGGTTCTTAGTCTATTAGAAGGCCACATGCTGATCAACTAACCACACTAATAAAATTTTAATGACAAATTAAAGTGTCTGCTCTCATGGAGGGGTGTGCTCGTCCAAACTTGATTAAGAAACCAACATAGCCCTGGCTGGTGTGGCTCAGAGAATTGAGTGCTGGCCTGCAAACCAAAAGGTCACCAGTTTGATTCCTGGTCAGGGCTCATGCCTGGGTTGCATGCCGGGTCCCCAGCTGTGGGTGTGGGAAAGGCAACTGATTGATGTTTCTCTCCCTCTCTTTGTTCCTCCCTTTCCCTTTAAAAGTAAATAAATAAAATCTTAAAAAAAAAAAAAAAAAAGAAAGAAACCAACATAGACATAGACAGGACATTGAGACAGGCTTCACTGAGGAAGATACTTTGTAACTGAGAGGTAAGCGAGAAAATACTGGGTGACCATGTGGGCATGGATGGGGCTGGGACAGCACATGAAGGCCTCAGGACAGCAGAGAGCACAGCGGTGAGGAGGAAGTGAAAGAAGGTCAACATGGCTGGAAGGTTGGGACTGGCCAGAAAGCAGTGAAAATGTGCAGCTCAAGGAGGGGACGGAGTGTCCAGCACACGTGTAGCTAGTTAGAAATGAGAGAGGCTATAAATGTAAAATCCACACTGGATCTTGAAGACAGCATGAAAAAATGCAAAATATCTCAATAACTGTGCATATTGATTACATGTTGAAATGATAACATTTTAGATATATTAGGCCAAATATAGTGTATTATCAAAATTAATTTCATATAATTTTATTTTTTTAAATATTTTATTGACTTTTAGAGAGGGGAAGGGAGGGAGAAAGAGAGGGAGAGAAACATCAATGTGTGGTTGCATATCACATGCCCCCTACTGGGGACCTGACTCCGCAACCCAGGCATGTGCCCTAGATTGGGAA
Organism: Desmodus rotundus; assembly: GCF_022682495.2. Taxonomy (NCBI): domain Eukaryota; kingdom Metazoa; phylum Chordata; class Mammalia; order Chiroptera; family Phyllostomidae; genus Desmodus; species Desmodus rotundus. Next base: position 120,518,100 of record NC_071391.1, read on the forward strand.
TTGAACTGGTGACCCTTTGGTCCACAGGCTGGCACTCAATCCACTGAGCCACACCAGCCAGGGTGAATTTCATATACTTTTAAACTTTTTAAGGTGACTACTGGAAAAGTTAAAATTACATACAGAGCACAGCTATGTTATATTGTTACTGGACAGTTCTGGTTTGTACATGCAGAGCCTTTTAGTTCTGGAAAAGATTTTTTATCCTGAGCACACAGGGAAGCATCAGAAGGCTTTAAGGAGCAAGATGAGGGGATCACACCAGCTTCTGGGTGGAGAACAGATCAAAAGGCAGCTAGAGAGGAGGTGGAAAATGAGCTACAAACACACTGCAGTTGACCAGGCAGGAAGCCTCTCATACCAGCTTGGTTTAGGGTCAGAAAGGACTGAGATGAGAAGCAGAGAGGTTTGAGGGATAAGTAGGAAGAAAACATCAAGGGGACCTAATAGTGAATTGGGTATTTAAAAAACTCGACAAGCCCAGCTGGGAATACAGAGATATATGTGAAAATATAAAAACGTAACATCATGAACCCTACAATAGAGATCTGAACTTAGTGCAGTGGGGGCACAAAGTCAAAAGTGAGATGTGCTTTGCACAGCAGACGACCTGCTGCTGCTTTTGTTTATAATGGGCATCGTTAGAGATCGGGTCCGACATCATGTCAGGAAATCGCACTGTAGCTCAAACATTAAATATCTTTTAACCAGAGTTGACCTTAAACCAGCAGATACAGAAAGAGTATGGACTACGTGCAGGAGACTGGAAGGGCTGTTTGCGAGAGAAAGAAGAGGGAAATAACATTTATTTATGCCTTTTAGCAAGTGCCGGGAGCTTTATATGTTTAACTTACTCAACCCTCCTAAGGACCTTTATGAGGTCATTTTACCCCACTTTAAAGATGAGTTAAATGAGGCTCAAAAATGTTTAAAAAAATTGATTGAGTTTCCATAAAGAGAGAGGCCATTTTTGTTTTCCTCTGTTTCCCTAATGCCCAATATACTGCCTAGCATACACTAAATGGTCAATAAAATAGGGAGAAGGAGTGAATACATATATTTCATTTGGAAAAGGCTATACAGCTCTTAAGAGGTACAGCCACACTTTAACCCTCTGGTATACTGACTCAAGCGTGTGGTATCAAAGTTGATATTTAAAAAACAGAATTAGACATAGCTTACAGCTTGTGGCTAACAGGTATTTATGTGAGGGCTCTTCATCTACGGCAGATGGTTATTCCACATTCGATTAAATAATAAGAAGAGCTAACATTTCCTGAAAACCTCCTCTGTGCCAGACACTGCTGCAAAACTTCTACTTGTATCCTCTTACTTATGTTTCATTCTTACCAACACTATAGGTCCAGGGCTATTATTTTTTCTCATTTTATAGGCTGGGAAACTGAGGCACAACGAGGTTCAGTCACTTGCCCCAAGTCACACAGCTGCAAAGGCATTAAAGCCAAAAAGCCCACTCACAAGTCTGTATCACACTGTGAAGCACGGGGAACCCGGGTTCTGACAAAGATCTCCCCAGGATTAGGGCAAAGTCTGCCTTCCTATCATCGGTCCAGCACCTTCTCCTTGAGCCACACTACGTGATGGCTGGTCAGGGCACCCCCTTGTGAAGAAATCATTGCGGCTGAACACTGAGTCAGACATCAGGAGAGTCAGAACGACAAAAAGAACCTGCGGGTCTTGTGTGCATCTCGCTCAGTGCAAAGAGCACATTTATAACGGGCGCTGAAATCTCCACTGGCACGAAGCTACTATTTGTCTCTGATGACATCAGATAAAGCACGGGAAAGAGGTGAAGCAAGGGGCCCAGTAAGTGGGAGATTTCCCAGCAGCAGCAACCGTCTCAGTAGGGTGTTAATGGTGAATTCAAGAGACCCTTGTTCACTAATGGAGCTTACTAGCTATGGTACTTCCTAAGCACACTGGGCGTTAAGTGCCTGCCAACAGTTCAGATAATGAACTGGATGGTTATGACCAGCTATCCAGGCATTTCATTTGTGCCACTTACTTCAAGTATCAAATTACAAATTGATTCTCTGATGTATAAGAGGGCTGAGTGCTCTGATTTGGAAAATCTGTTGGGCAAATATGGGCCTAGAAGTGAACATTTCAGGTCTTTCAATCCTTTAACACTGTCATCACATTAGTAGAATCCCTAAAGGAATTATGTTTTGTGTGCGTGCATGTTTTTCTTTTAAATAAATAGTCTTACCATTACTGCACAAATTTTAAAACAATATTCAGCACTTGGCAATTTCATATAAAGGGACCCCGTCTGGTGCCCCATCAAGATGGTCTGAAGTGCAATCAAGGCTTCAGATAAGGCACTCTAATCTGTAAGGTGCCTCACTGCCCAGGGACTGATAGCAGCATGATGCTTTCCTGCAAAATGCTGTCATCTGCAGTGGCTGAAATCATGGAAGGGGACCAAATGCCCTGTGTGCTAAGTGGCCATGCACACAGGCAGGGAGGACTGCCCCTGCCGACCCCGGACCCGTGAGAAGTAACCTTGCCAAAATTCCTAACACTTATTCTGTCAGAGAACTTACAGCCAGAGGGGAGTGGGGAGGGGACAGCGGGGAGAGGGGTCTATAGGAGCTACTATAAAGAACACAAGGACAAAATCAAGGGGGAGGGTAGAGGTAGGGGAGGGAGATGAAACTGGCTGGGGAGGGATGGAGGGATGGGGAGAAAATGCAGACAATTGTAACTGAATAAAAATAAATTAATTAATTTTTTTAAAAAATAAATAAATATATAGGAACTAAAAAAAAAAGAACTTATCACCCCATATTATAATGGCTTGTCTAATTATTTGTCTCCTCTGCTAGACTAGTACCACCAGGAGAGCAAATCCTGAATCTCTCTTTTTTTATCACTGCATCCCTAGCAACTGGTACAATGCCTGGCGTATAGTAGGCCCTCAACACATAGTGAATGAATGCATGAGATGACTGCGTGTGCCGCGTTAAATGTTGTCAGTAAATTAACAGATGCAGGTGACAATATGGAAATAGCGTTCTAGGACTTCATTCTTCACGATGTCCTCTGATGACCTTTATCAAAGTATTAACATTCAGACAAAAATTCTTAAGACCAGAAAAGGAAGGCTGGTAAAAAGGACTGGGGTGAAAGATGGAGCAGTTAATAAGGAAAGGGTACAAAGTATTTATTTTAGAGCATAAGAAATACGAAAAAAATTAAAAGACATTCAAAACTATTTGGTCCGATATATTTCATTTGGAAAGAAAAGATTAGAAATTGATACATAGTGAGTGGGAAACTTATCAATATTTGTTCATTTGTTTTGTTTTGTTTTTGTAAGACAAAACAAAAAGTACTTTTAACATTTTTAATTGAAATTAACCTAAGAAAAGATTCTTTGAAACACATGTATCTTTTTCTTTGAAAATTGGTTCCTTCTTTTAAACACTATAGGGCTTTTGTTGTTGTGGTTAGCAAAAATATCCAATTTGATTTCATTCAAATTTAATGCAGCAGTAAATTAAATCAGTTCTTCAGGGATAACTGGTATGGAATATACCAGAATTGGTTCTGCAAGATGGAAGGAGGTCAGGATGATGACTGAGGGAAGCCTGGACCATTTTGACATTGCTCCTAGGTAACATGGCAATTGTAGACAAAACCAAGGACTTGTGCAAACACGTTCAAGTGGGAAATTTTAAAGAAAGCAAAAAATAAAAATTCTAGTAGTTCACATTTCCTATAGGTTCATTTCTCTTAGCAGATCAGATTATTTGGAAACTTGGATTAAATTTATAATCTAGGAATGTGCTTTATGTTGCTTTTGGGCTTTATAAGACATCCCCACTATTTATCTGCCTACCTTTCAACTAATACGGGGTGGGTAACACCTCTATCTGGACGACCCAACGATATCAGAAGCTCAAGGGCTCACACAGCAAAGTAACCTCACAGGTCCCCACTGAGCTCCTTACCACTCTGTATTTTCTATCTTGATGAATGGACATTTCCTCAGGGTAGAAACGTTGGAATTGTGTTCACTTCCAGATCTTTCTTCTGCTTCCTTCTTTCCCCTGCCCATATTCTACCACACACCAGATTTCATCAATTTTCTTTTCCAAATATGCTATAAATCCATCTCCACCTTGCCACTCCCATTACTACTCTGTAACATTTAAATAATTTTCTAAACTGGTTTCTTTTCTTCCAGTTGGTCCCCATCTCCAAAAAGCCCTGCACATTATGTCGCAATTATATTTGTAAAATAATTGCCTGATCCTATCACTTCCCTGCTTAAAACGTTGTGTAGGTTGTTGTTGCTAAGTGGAAGCCACAACTCTATATAACATTACTCAAGTTGTTCCAAGTACTTTCCAGCCTCATCTCCTCCCCATCCTGCAATTTACCTTGAATAGGTATCTCCCCAGACACATACGCCTGTAATGAAAAATAGGTCCACAGTAGCAGGAACCAGCACTATTTCTATGGCTCTATTTCTGTCTAATCAGAAGGAATGGAAATTCCTCATAGCCAGTTCCTGGAGATCCCAAAGGGAGATTATTTCTCTCCCCAAATGAACTAGAGTCCAATTTGATAATCTTTTCATCACATTCAATACTTGTTACATATTTTCTCATGAAAATTATTACCTAGAAAAAATAACAGTGAATGAACATTTAAAGGATCGGTTCTAAATTAGCAGCAGTTACATAGTTTCTCTGAGAACGATGGCTATCAACCCTATGAGATTCAATCTCCCTTTATAATAAATATTTTATAACACGTTCATTATCCAGACATGTAATTCCTAGATACTTAAATTTATCTGCATCTTTAATTAAAGACAAATATACATGTAGAATGCTCAGATTGTAATATAAATGAAAATATTAATTTACAATAAATATTATGTATTTATACATGCAACTGTTCAATAATAATTGCAGTAAGGAGTCAGACAGTTATACCTTATTATAATGAATACATTTGGATGTAAGAGACAAGATTAGAAGCCATTCAAAGGGGTACTGGAAAATGAAAAATGGAGAAAAATACGTATCCCAAAAAGAGAAAAGAAAATACAAAACCAAAAAACAGAAACCAGTGTTAGGGTAAGTCATGTCGGGCCAGATTTACACGTATATGAAAATGGGAAGAGGTAAATAACCTTCAATTAAAATGGGAACAATATGTCCAAGACGAATTACCAGCTCTCAGAGGGCAGAAAGGACTTATCATTCAGCTATCAATTACTTTTTAATATATATGGTACCCAAATTCAAAGTATGTTAACTGCTTCATATTTTAACCTTTAATTATGAATACTATACTATGTTAATAAAATTACATATTTGCATGTGACAGTTATAACTGCAGATCAATAGAGATGTGTTGCCTTGGTGACTCAAATACCACAACTGGCGTTGCCTTGGTGATGTGATTTCCCAAAACTGTGAGCAATTTTGGGTAAAGTTCTCAACCAAGTAAAGTATAATCTTCCCTTGATTTACATGACAGTTGCATTCCTCAAACATTCAGTATACATTAAACCACTGCCAAAACCGCTTTGCTTTTTGTAGAAATTGGGTTCTACACTCAGATAATTATAAACTAAATTTTTATGTATGTGGGTTTCTGAGTAGACATTCACAGTGACATAGAACTCAAGGGAATTTTTACTGAGGCTGCCGTGCAATGCAGTTTGCCCAGCATGCTAGCCTTGCTCACTAAACCCATTCTGCTCACTCCTAGTCACTAGGGCATCCGTAACAGGCCCCTGCAAATAGCCAAAGTTGTCTCCCCAACCTCTGCCCCCAGGGGGTACTGCTTTCGTTCAGGATACAGCCTTAATACTCTTCAGTATCAGTCTGTGCGCCTGACCGAGGGGAATGAGAGTTTTCACTGGTGAAGGTCAGTGTTAGAAGAGTGTTATCCTTTTGTTCCATGTAATTGAAACTCAGACAAGAAGCTCTACTTCCAAACAAAAAGTCATGTACTCAACATACTTTCTTTTTTAAATTTTAAGTTGAAGCTTATTGCCAACAAGATAAGAAATAATTGATGATAAAAACTGACCCCTTGCCCTTTCCCTGCCCAACTTGTAGACCCACTCAAATACTGATGAGGAGGAGGAGGAGGATGGCAACTAAGATTTACGTAAACACTCATTTTGTGCCATCACTAAACTAGTGCTTGCGATACATATAAGCTATATGACAACCCTATGAACTCGTTTATGGGGTCCTTGTAAAGATTCGAAGCGATCCATGGAAAATAACCTGGCATAACATCTGACACACGGTAAACGATTACAAAAACGAAAGCTATTATCACTAAATCCCAAACCACTCTGAAGCAATAACTCAAAATAGCACGTCTTACGGTCCTATCAATTGTTCAGTATTTATTTATTTAAACCATGGACAATACACTTCTTTAAAAATTCATGGAAATAAACCCATCAAAACAAGAGACTTCTTTCAGACCCGTGCCTCTTCGGCAGGTAGCAGTACATGGGCTTGGCTTGGATCATTTACAATGGGTTGACATTGGGCCTGTGTCTAGCATCGCAATTGCGGCTTTGTGTCTGGGCTCTGAGTTGTAACATTCACCTCTCTAAGGCCGATCGATTCTGGACAGTCACGTTATTTGCCGGTTCAACAGGGCAGGATATTTTCCAAGGGAGATTTGTTTTTTGATAGAGTTTACAAGTATGGCTGTGAGTTTGGGAGGAAACAAAAATGTGAGCACAACATAAAACGTAACTAATTCAAATTACTCTGGAGTTTTTCACCTTATTTCTGCATGCATAGCACTAAAGACATTTTTATTTATAAAAGCAGTTTTTATTTCCCTCTCAATAAGATAGTAAAAGTGTATAAGTGTGTGACAATATCATTTGTTCTTAGTATAGCGTAATTTTCATATTTTTCAAAAGAAAAAACAGTAAATAAAACACTTAAAATATATTAGTTGTTTTGACTTTTCTCAATGATCAATAGATAAATTAAGCAATGGGGACATGAAGAAACAGAACAATTAAAATATATATAGCTCTTAAACATTTGGGCCATAAACATTATCAAATTTCAAACTCATTGAAATTGTCCCATCACTAAGAAGTTTAGGGTTTGTCAATTTTATTTGTTTGTTTGGGGGTAATATGCTTTATGGATTCATTTAAAATGTAAATAACATTAGTTGGAGAATAATGCAAGTAGAACTGAAGAAGAACTAAAAAATTATTGCTTTTCCATCTAAAAAGCTCACAATCTAATAAAATTGAAAAGCTCTTTTTTGTTCTCCCTAAACAATTATTTTGCTTCATTAACGTGTATATCCACCAAATGATTTCAATTTAATTTTCCGTTATCAGATAAACGTAGATCATTTTTGTTCAGCAGATAACAAATACAGCCGTTGCTCCTACCACCCCCATTCATTTACAAATGTAGAAGGAAAAAACATTAACTTAAAAACTAGAAAAGACCCAACCCCAGGCTTTCTCTTTTCCTCTAGTAGAGGCCCCTGCCCCCAAGCAAGGTCCTGCTTGCCAGCCTGTTTCTCGGGTTATTTTTATGGGACAATTAGGAGGAAAGCATGAGGAGAGGAGGATAAGAACAGGCAACAGATGCAATTTTTTTAGCCTTTTTATTTTTATTTATTTTTTATTGAGAGAAGAAAGGGAACAGCTTCAGGGTGTGTGCTACTAACAGATGGGAGAAGAAAGACAGTTTTAAGTTTATTGCTGGAGCACATGTCTCTTTAATCAAGCAAGGGACTTGAGTTATTTTATGATATTATTGTATTGCACGCAGTGTATTCGTCCAGCCCTGACACCACTCCGGGACTAGCCCTTTCTGGCTATATTCTCAATGAGTTATTTATGGTGCCTTAGCATTTTTTGAGTGTATTTCAGTGCTTTACCTTATTTGAACCTCAGAAAACTATCAGGTAGACAAGAAAGGAATTATCCCCATATTTTACCAATGATTAAACCAAAGACATCAAAGTGTGACAAGAATTCCATCTTCCTACCATCCAAGTTGGTAGTCCTTCTATCAGCTATATATTGATATATCTTATTTTGATACTTGTTTAATGTGGATTTGCTTCAGGGTTATGTCACTATAAATTCAAGTGTCCAAATAACCCAAAGAAAATAAAATCGATGATTTCTGTGTTCAAAATTATCAAAAAAAAATTGGCGTTCCTACATAACAGAGAAATGGTTAGCTGTCCATAGATATATGTGGCCAAATAGTATCTTTCTACCCTTGGACTTAATCACAGCACTCAAGAGGCCCTACAGTGGGAAGCCTCTGGGTCCCCTTTGGAAGATCGCTTCAGAAACATTCTTTCTCATGCCGATGGCATAGCTCAGGTTTCCTGACCAGGAAATGGCCTGCCCGTACCTGAACTTACACACACAAGCGTGTCATTCATGTGCATTGAACTTGACAGTCTAAAAAATGCTGTATTATATTTTTAAAAACTAGATTTGGGAGCCAGAGAATGAGCACTGCATTCTTCCCCCATACATTACAAGCTCCCTAAAAACAGGTAATCAATATGCCTCCTTCATCTCTGGATTCCCCGTTTTGTAAAGTGAGGATAATAGTAAGAGTGCTAGGTACTAGGCCCTAGGGCACTGTTAAATGGACTCACAGACATGTATACTTACAGCAACTTATAGTAAGCACTTAATAAATGTTGGCTGTTAGTTTGATTATTACCGTTGCCAGTGCTTCTTAAAATAGTTCTGGCAGATTGTAGTCACGAAAAAAAATGTTCATGGCATGCAAGTTAAATGAGTCCTAGTTTTGCCAATGTATGACCCGAGGGAAGTAATTTCATCAGAAAAATAAGAATATAAACCCAACAATAATGAAAACTGCTTCATAAAGGTGGGAAGCAGGGATAGCTGGGGTTGTGGGGAGTGGTGAGGGGAAAATGGAGACAACTGTACTTGAACAACAACAAACAAATGTGAAAATGAAAGGAAAAAAAGAATAAAACTGAGCGACATTTCAAATAAGCGAACCAAAAGACTGTTAGGAAGATCAAGTGGAAAAATATATGTCAAATGCTTTGTAAATTATAAAGTGCAGAATAAATGTTAATTGTCATGTTTATCCTCTAATTGCATCCTCACAGATACACGATTCGGCAGACATGGTTATCTTGATTTTGTAGCTGAGGCAACATGCTTAAGAGGACTATGTGACTTGCTCAAGGCCATTTAGATGGCATGTAGGAATACTCAGACTGAAAAAATACATCTTTCAGCCAGTCAGTGAAAGACAAGTCCCAAATGATCTCACTTATATGTAGCATCTAATGAACAAAACATACTAACAAAGAAAATAGAAACAGAGGTGTGGATACATGGAACACACTGACAGTCAGAGAGGAGGGGGGACTGGATGAAAGACGGTGAAGGGATGAGCCAAAGAACATGTATGCATGACCCAGGGACACAGACAACAGTGTGGGGATGGCCAGAGGGAAGAGGGGGTTGGCGAGGGCTGGGTGGACATGGGCAAAAGGGGGGGAAATGGGGACAACTCTAACAGTGTAAGCAATAAAAATAAAGTGAAAAAACACATCTTTGTTGTCCCCTCCCAGTCCAGTATCCTTTCCACTATTTCGTAACTGCTCCATATAGAGCTATGATTTCTCCATCACATTAATTCCGTGTATTTGCTATATTTGTTTCTTTGTAAATGGCATTTAATAACGTTGATGAAAATATAGCTTAGCCCTGACCAGTGCGGCTCAGTTGGTTGGGTGCCATCCTGCAAAGCAAAAGGTCCCCTGTTCCATTTTTGGTCAGGGCATGTGCCTGGGTTGAGGGTTCCGTCCCCCATCATGGCACGTACAAGAAGTGACTGATGGATGTTTCTCTCACACTGATATTTCTGTCCCTCTCTCTCTGCCTTCCCTCTCTCTAAAACTATATCTATTATAATTATATTATAAATTATTGTAATTATTATTATAAAATATAGATAGATAGATAGATAGATAGATAGTTTACATTTGGGGGATATTTTGTCATCACCAAAGAATTTTTTTTTAATGTGTGGCAGCAATCCAATGACAGTAATTAACAAGTTAATCAAGCTAATGTCCTCTTAAAAGGACTTCATCTATCAGTTTTAAGTTACATACATGTAACACTTTCAAACTCTACCTGCAGTTAGCCTTTGCCATCTGATTTTTAAGGGTCTGAAGGGGAGGGGGTGCCAAAGATGAGAAATGCATTACAGTGGTTCTGGGTGATTTCACAAGGATTTTTCAGAAAACCAAACTGGCAGAATTGTTAGGTCTCTGTAGAGAGCCCTGCCACCTGTCAACGTGCTGGTCCCCAAAGACCAGTTTTTCACATGGCAAAGTCTCAGACCAGCAGCTGTTGCCTAATCCAGTAGAGGACACCGCCTGGGTCCAACAGTCCCCCTCTCACCTGTGCTGGCCTGTGAGGAGCCGCTGATGGTGCCCGTGTCCTCCCCCTAGTCTCTGCTTCCCTTTGGTCGCTGGACATCAAACGTTGAGTCTATAGCTCAAAACCTGCTTCCGTTTATGTCTTCCAGCTGAACTGGAATTTCCTGACATTGCCTGAGGCTTACCTCCTCTAACAAACACCATAACGATTCTAACATCCAGCTCTGACCTAGCCTTGCCCTCTGCATTCACGGTACCCACGTGTCCCCTTTTCCCTTACTAACTTACCTCCAACTTACGGCTTCTCGACATCCCATTCCAGCCCCATTTCTGTCCCTGCTCTGCTGAGGTCCGGTAAATATTGGTAAGTTGCTTCTTCTATGAAAACACAATTTACCAAACTGTGCAATAAGTCTCTACCCTGTTGAAAATCAACCACCCGCTCTCAGGTAAGGCGAATGCGCACGAGTTACCAGTTGTGCCACTCTGCCATAGTTGTTCACCATCTCATCTGCATGCCTCTGTACTGCCAGGGACAGCTGAGCACGCGGGTGCAAAATGCAATCGCATATTCAGGCTGCGGCCACCCAGTACAAAGTGTAGGGAGATGATGGCTTCGAAGGCTCTGGATACTCTGCTTCTGTTAAAGCGCAGTCCAGGCTTGCACCGGCTTTGTTCACAGGACGTCACGACGCCGGCTAACCTAAAGCTTGACGGCAGCAAAAACCTGCCTATCTTGTCCACGGGAACCGGTGCCAGGCCAGGCCTCCCACATCCTTAGTATGCACTCTGTTTATTTTAAACCAAAATTCATGCTTTTATATTTATCCCAATGTCCTTCTATAATCTAATATTACTTAAATGTCATTTAATACAGTAATTTCATTATTAACATAATTACTATTATATTAATACAATATAATATTGATATTCTGACTTTGAATTTCTCTAGGAAAAAGTGGGCTTTGCTACTCTTTCTCTTTTCTTAAATTGAGCAACATTTTTCCACATTGTCATCATCGAAGATGGGTTGTTTCCGCTGTATCTGCCACCTCCATGGTGTCCAGGGGTCTGACAACCACATGACAGCCATTAGCCAAGGACATAAAGCATTAAGTTGGGAACAGAAGCATCAGCACCTAATCTCTTAATTGTCAATATAAGTGAGTTTCAATAGCTCCACTTAAGGAAAACTGGGCAGGTTTAGCCATGCTAATTTTAGGAATTTTGTCTTGTTTTTTTGGCCATCGGTTGTCTTGGGATGTGTTGCTGTGCTCCAGTCAAACCTCAGTTGTTTAAGTAATGCTTACGGTCAGGGACTAGCCGGCCCCGAAGCCCCTGTCCTTCTATCTAGCACCATCGCCACGGGACACGCAGGAGCAAAATCCTGGCAAGAGCACGTGGAGTCCCTGTAAGAGCCCTCGTAAATGTCTTTGTGGTTAGATTGTTGAACCACTGGCTGGTTCCATTGGCTAATTTCCATTAAGGGAATCGTCTGTGGGTTAAGCCTGGCAGCCAATTTTGTGAGCTGAACATCCTGAGAATAAACTGGACTTCACTGTGCTGGGGAAGAAATGCAATGAGGCAAAACAGTGGCTAGAAGCATTCAAGTAATAATTCAAAATTTCCCCTTCCGCTTGGTATCTTTAGGGATAAAGATCTATGAAGTGAAGATTACAAAGATGTGACACTGAGATCATTGTAAAATCTCCTGCGCTCTTAGTCCAAGAACACAGGGCATGGAGAGAGATGGAGATCCAGTTGCCACACATTTATAAATTCTGGAAGTAATTTCTGGGCAACAGATTTAACAGAAATATGATACATATAAAAGTTAAGGAAAAGGACTTCTTTTGTCGATGCTTGTCACTGAGTCACCACACGGTCAGGGGTGATAACCGTTCAGAGGTTTCTCTAGAACAGGGGGTCAAACTCATTTTCCCCGGGGCCACATCAGCCTCATGGTTGCCTTCAAAGGGCCGAATGTAATTTCAACTCCTTAACAGTTAAGGAGTAGTTACATGTATACAGTCCTAAAATTATTTTGGCCCCTTTGAAGGCAACTGCGAGGCTGATGTGGCCCCAGGGAAAATGAGTCTGATACCCCTGCTCTAGAACTATAGTATAGGTGGATGAGTTCTTCACATTCAGGCATTTTTCTAGAAGCTAAACAGAGGAAAGGACACAAGATGCCTAGGAAATCAATTTACATTCCCCACCTTCCCTTCAGCAAATCCTTCCCGCAACGTCTTATCTCTAAAAAGCTGCCGACTATATCTCTTTTTTCTTCTCCCCTTCCTCTCACCTCGAACTTCCGTCCTGGGCTCACTGGCCGAGGGCTGTTTGTAAAGTGACTTTGCTGTTTCCTGTGTAATTAATAGCCTAACCTATTCCCAAATCCTGAACACAATCTCCTGGTGAAAACTGTACTTCTTAGATATTTTATTCTTATCAGACTGATTTGAGCTTCTTGCTAAAAGTGTGTTTAACTCTAATAATGAATGACAAATATGTTATATTTACAAGGTACACTAAGTCAATAAATATATTACAATAAAAGAAAAGAAAGCCTCTATTATATTCTTTGGCCAGTATCTCAATAAATTAATACCAACTCTAGTGTTTTACCATTTATAAAGCACTTTCACACCTGTATTCTTATAAATTGTGATAACCATATTATTAACAGTATTATTAATACCATATTACTGTTACCATCTTCAGTTTACAAATAAATTGAAGGTCAGAGAGATTAACTAACTTGGGATATTATTATTATTTTATGTTTTAATTGATTTGAGAGAAAGAAGAGGAGAGGGAGACATCAATTTGTTGTTGCACTTATTTATGCATTTATTAGTTGATTCTTGATTCTTGTATGTGTTTTGACCAGGGATCGAACCCACAACCTTGGGGTATCAGGATGGGATAATGCTCTAAACAACTGAACTACCCAGCCAGCTGTAAGTAACTTGGGATATTGAGGAATTTAATCCCAAAGCTCATGATTCTGAATTCACTGGAATTTACTTGGTTTTTGACTTGGTGATTATCTGAAATCATATCTTAGACTTCCACGCTAGAAGGCCACATAAATTCAATTTTATGACTTGGAAGACCTAAGACTCTGTAGTGGTCAGCTTTTGAAAAAAACAGAGGACTTTCCTCAAATAAAATTTCTTCCTTTTTGTCTTTTATGTAAATATCACAGCTCTAGAAACAGGACGGTATTTAGAGAGGAGAAATGAGGTTAAAAAGAGGCTGTTAGACGAAAGCCCAGAGCAGCCCTGTCAACTATCACGGACCTGCCTGTGAAAGTCGCCTACGGTTCCCAACAATTCTGTACGTGGGCTTGGTGTCTACCAAAGGTTTATTTCAACTTCACCAAGTCTCAGTTTCCTGATTTCCTAAAGGAAAGATGAAAATTACATCTTCTACCTCTTAGGGATTTTGCGAAGACTGAACAAGATAATGAAAGAAAAGCACAGTGCTTAGTAAGTTGCACATAATAAATGCTCAATAAATCCTAGCTCGTTCTATTCCAAGATTTGATCTGATACTGGAGATACAACAGAAACACATATGTTTAAAAAGGGAACATGAAAGAATTAAAGGTTAAACTATATTTCTTTGGGAGGGGGTGTGCAAAACTGTCTCTGAGCAGAGCGGAGCCTGTTCTGTGCAAACCCTGTCTCTGCCTGGCAGATTCTGAGCAGGTGACATCACCGGCTCCTCCGTTGCCCTAGCAGCAGCCGGGCAGGCAGACAACACAGTTGTACAACAGAAGGAGGTCCAGAGTCTGTCTCCCCGGCAGGCACTGAGAATCAAATGCAGGGCTATATTCGTACATAAAATCGGGATGCAGTGCCCCACCCATTTCATAATTTATAAGCATCGTTTCTTCTCTTCAAAGCAATGTAAATGCTTTTCCAAGGCATGGCCACAGAAGCCAAGTACTTGAAAGAGAGGAAAGTTGTGATAAGCCCCTCTTAATGCAGGAAGGATTAGAGGGTTTGCTACCAGAAATCAAGAAATATTTACAATAATCACATAAACTCCAGACTTTCATCTATGAATCTAAACAAGAAAATTTTAATCTTACGAACTATACGCTGATGCCGTGGCTATATATGGTCACAGAACTCCTAAGGGGAAGAAAAAAGGGAAAGAAAGAGGAAAAAACTTGGATACTATGGCTCTTATGAATGTGTGTATGGTCTACCCTAGGGATCGTTTAACCTTGGCAAAATTTACAAGTAGAATTCTAATTAATCAGCGTTACTCAAGTACATGCAACACTTTCCATTTTAGGAAGCCACAAACTCCCTCCCCTTTGGGAAATATCACTGTTTATCACGCTGATGTATTTTCTTCACAGATAAAACTGCTATGGCAAACATCAAATACACCGGATTCCATATTCTCCAGACCTAACTGCCCCGGAATGGGCAAGAGATACGAATTTTCCAGAGTGCTCTCTGTCCTGTTTTCTCTCCCTATCTGGCTACATCTTGTAGGTTACAAAGAATATTTCTTGAAAATATTTAAATATGCTTGGAAGTGACAACATCTGCCCCCATTCTTTCTAGGTTGAAGGCACTTCCAGAATAAGTTTGGGTTCTAAGGAATCTTGCTGAAGATGTGTCCTCCCCTGCAGTTAACAAGCCACTGTTTATAGGATATTCTGTTGTTTCATTCATTTCCCCAGTGAGACAATGGAAAGTAATTATCTCTGGCTTTGACCTTAACATAGGAAGGGAGAGCAAACTGCCTCACCTGCTAGTGAATGGAAGGGGAATCCCAGGAGGTTTATGGGAAGCGGTGTTGAGGGAATCCAAAGAAGGAAGAATACTAAAGGGAAAAAAAAGGAATTCATACAAAATACCTACATCAGCCTTACAGTCCCCACTGAAACTTACCCAACCAACTTGGAAAGAAATTAAACTATGTCATCAACTGTAAACTGAAGAAGGAAGTCAGAAATGTCAAAATGCTTCTTAGCATCAACATTGTTATTCCATTTTTTGCTTTGAAGGGTGTCTCTTTAAAAAGCTGTAAGATTTTGAGATCTTATAATATTAAGATCGAGCTTATGAAAGGATGAATGTCAACTGCAAAATTAAATTTCTCTCAGCATATTTGACTCTGTCCCTTTACTATGACAAATACAAAGATGTCTTGAATGATTAAACCCACTTTCCACCCACAGGTCCTCTGCCCGGGTCAATCTCTGCAAAATCAGGGCTCTTCGAAAATCGATAATCACAGCTGTGATTAAATCTCCCATGCCCTATAATTCAGTGTCAATATGAATAATATCCTAAATAATCAACAATAAAGTCAGAGTCGCCTTCCTTCCCTCCCACTAAAATTATCCCACGACTAATTTACAGTTTTGGAAAAGACGGAGATCTTCTGAGTATTTATTTAAAGCTAGGCGTTTTGCAAATTGTCGTACACACAGTACCCTATTTAGCTAGCCCAGCTAAATACTCATGGACTGGGTATTAACATATCTAATTTACAGACACAGAAATAAACGCTCCAAGGGCTTGAGTAATAATCAGAATTGCACAGTAAGATCTATAGCACTGAATTCACATTTCTCCTGCCTATAAACAAGCAGACCAACAAACATGATGAACTAAACAGAATAAGGACCAATGGCAAGTGATGTGGGGTGCTGGATTTCATCGTAGGTATCCTTACTCTCCATTCATCTAATATTTGCTCTATCTTTCTGTGTCCTAACAGCATTTTACAGCAGTGGGTTTAGCTATTCTCGTTCATCTCTCTTCAGACGAGAATGGAGCTGATGGAGTAGAAGGAAACTTGATAGATTAAATAAATTCGTGTTATCTTACCAAGAAATCTAAGGCAGAGGCACTGTTTACAGATAGACTCCTTGCCTGACCCAGCGGGAAACACAGCAAAATAAAGTAAAAGGCTGGACTTCTCTACTCTTGGGCACCTGGAAGTTCACTGAGGATTCCAAACAACTATCAGAATGAATGGAATTTAGATACGAAAAAGGCTTAAGGCTATTCTGGGGCACGTGTGTGTGCGTGTGTAATTTAGAATTATAGACTGTAAATTTTGAATAAGGGAGATTAATTTGGCTATGGATAGGCTTATAAAGAGGCGAGAGGGCAAGGAAACCATTTAGAAAGGTACTACCCAAATCCAGCTTCGCTGGTGATGGGAGGTACCAGGGTGGCTGTGGAAAGAACAAGGACAACCTCCTTCCTGGCAGGACTCACACACAGGACCCTTGTGGAGACCCATCACTCCGCCACTGTGATTATGAAACAGTTTCAAATGCTTTGTGAATGACTAACGATGACATGCAGGCATGCTGAAGGTGCACTTTGTTTTTTTGGAGTTGAGGCACTGGGAGGAGAGACTAGCCACTTTGGAGGAGCGCCTCACATTTTCATCTTTCGTATTTATCCGATGCAGCTTCATCAGTACAAGGCAGAAAGGTAGTTCCAGAGCAATAAATCTTCCCTGGGAAGCCATATACCTCTGGCTGCTTGATAATGAATTTAATCAGTAGGGAGAACCACCCTGTCATTACCGATTAATCACCAAAGGCTGTTTTGGTGAGTTAATTGATGCTGTGTTTGCAGCTGATGGTGGTCACAAGACACACTTGATATTTTAAAGAAATTTAGAGATCGAAGGAATGCTCAATCAGTTAATTAACAACCAGAAAACACAATAAACAAACAAAAACGGGGAAAGGCTAAGGGAGTTACAGAACAGCAAACACTCAGCTATCAGTCAATACCTGAGGTTTGGTTTTGATGAATTCAACACATAACTAGCTCAAAATATTGCTAATATTTCCCTTCTGGTTGCTTTGTTTGGTTTCTTTTTTCCAACCCAACTAGGGAATTTTAAAACAATAAAGTGTGGAGCAGAGGGTATTTTCTACCTAACAAACTTATATTCACTCAGCAAAGTGCAGTTCACTTTAAAGAGAGATCTTAATCAGATAGTTTACAAAGAATTTTAAATGTTCTATTTTCAACATGGTATCAAATACTGTAACATCTTCATTAACTTTGGATGCATAATATATGACTGCAGGATCATTAGCGCAGACAGAATTAAATAAATTTTGTTAAGAGTTTTCTAGTCAACCCTGACCTGTGTGGCTCAGCTGGTTGGGTATCATCCCACAAAGGGAGAGGTCACAGGTTCGATTCCCAGTCAGGGCACATGCCTAGGTTGCAGGCCAGGTCCCCAGTGTGGGGCGCACAGGAGGCAACCACACATTGCCGTTTTCCTCCCTCTCTTTCTCCCTCCCTTCCCCATTGTCTAAAAATAAAATAAATTTTAAAAATCTTTTAAAAAATAAATAAAAATTGAAAAAAGTTTCCTAGCCAATTATTTTCTTAAAAGGCACTAAAGATTTTAGATAAGGTTAAATCCATCCCTCAAAAACTGAAGCAACTGAAAAATTCAGCCACTCTATGGAGTTAGATGTTTGGGTTTGCAGTCTGACCCTTTTAAGCAAGATATTTAGGACTGAATAAAGAGGCAGACTTTCCAACTTAAAAGTTTCCCAGGAGTACATTTTTTCCATCATTATCATGCTATTTTAAAGCTGCACTAATTGCTGCATAAATCTGTGACTTCACTGTTAACCTAGCCTTCTAGTATTTCTTAGCAACCTCACACTTGTGACAATGTACAATGGAAGCACCCTAATGACTTCTTAAGTAAACTGAGCTTAGCCAATTTGCTTCTCAATGTTTTGGTAAATCTTTATGGTCACATGAGATGAGAGGTAGACCATAACTATGTAGATAGCTGTGTAGGGAGACCTACAATTTCCCTACCAAGTGGTCTTTTCCATGAAAGCAAATATTAGACTAAGTTCTACAAAACGTCAACATTTATTCATAAGCAGGCACAAAAATAGGCATTGTAAACCTATAGCTTCTATACATCCTTAATGAAGGTCCAGTGGGGCCTATAAAATCTCTCTGCCAACCAAATATTCGGACTACTCCTCATTTCCAAAATGGGAAGTTACTTCTTCCGTCTCATGAGAATTACCAAACTCTCTACTACGGTATGATAGGCGGAAATCTGAGATGACCCCCAATGACCCATGATCACACATAATCCCCTTCTCTAGCGCAGGAGAAGTACGTGTAACTTGCTTCCAACCAATAGAATGTGGCAAAGGCGATAGGATGCCACTCCCGAGGCTAGATTACGTCATGTGGCAAAGGTGAAGAGAGTGTCCAGGTGTGCTACAGGTTCCTAATCAATTGACTTAAAGTCAATCAAAAGAGTTTTTCCTGGGTGGCTCTGATCTAATCAGATAAACTCTTTAAAAGAGGATCCAAGCCTTCACTGAAAGATTCTCAGAGATTCTCTTGTTGGCCTTGAATACTCAAACCACCACGAAGTCGATGTGCACAGGGAAATTAATTCTGCCAGCAATAACATGGGCTTTCAAGAAGACCTCAAGCATCAGATAAGACCCCCACCTTGGCTAACACATTGATTCCAAGCGTGTGAGACCCTGAGCAGAGACCCTGAACTCTACATGGTCTTCTAACCAACATGCAAATAGTGAAGTATAAATGTATGTTGCTTTAAGCCACTATGTTGCTGCTAATTTATTATGCACCAATACAAAACTAATACCTATGAATTATGAGAAAGATATTTGAAGTGCTTTAAATGCCACTTCTGGGATGGGCACTTCAGATGCTAAACAGCCCTGGAGCAGAGCTCAAAATGAATCAGAACACACACAACCCACACTGTCCACTGTTCTATCAGAAATAAATTTCTAGATAGAAAATGAGACACTCTGTTCCACGTGTCTGGTCTTTGAGCTCTAGGTGCTACGTTAGAGAGTATGAGCTGGAAGCATCGCAGATGTTGTTTACTCCTCTTCCTGCCTCTTCAATCAGCTCTGCTTCTACCACCCTCTCCTATGACAAAGGAGAGTCCCAGATAGTTTCAGTGACTTCCTCAAGGCCATTTGGCTGAAGACTAAGACTGTCTCACAGACAACTGAAGCATTCTTGACACCATCCAACTGTAACCCACCTCATCGCCTTAGGTTCCCAACCAAAACTCCCCTTCAATTCACAGGCTTTGTAGAAAATTACCCTGTACCTCTTAGCATCCATCCATTCATTCATCAAATATTTATTAAGCACCTACTATGTGCCAGGCATTGTTCTAGGAGCTGCTGATAAAGTAGTGAATAGAACCCACAAAAGCCCCATAGAGTCTCATAGAGTTTAAATTCTGATGAAAGGGAAACAGACAATTAACAAGACAATCAAAATATGTATTTGATGGTGATAAGTGCTAAGGGGGATAGGGCAGAGAAAGACATTTTCTACAGAGACTCAGGGAAGACCTCCTGAAGAAAGTGGCATTTAAGTAAAGGCCTGAAGGAGAGAAGGGAGCAAGTCAAAACCATTTTTAGAAGAGAACTGTTCCAGGCAGAGGGAAGAACAAACACAAAGGCTCTGCTGGAGTAGACAGACTTGAAGTAGAAGAGGAAGAGAGTGAAGGGGGCCTGGGTGGCAAAGGGGTGGGGAGAACGGGTCTGAGAGGCAGGAAGAGGCCAGGTCGGGGAGCTTTCACTGTGAATGGGGCAGGGAGCCAGGAGAGGGATTTGACCGGAGCAGTGTCTGGGAAAATCACATTCTTTATTGGAAGTTTTAAATTCAAACCAAATCAGAAGAAGCAAAGTCCCATTTCCAGAGAAAGAGAAATGGGTCAGATATGTGGAGAAAGGCTGAAGTCAGAGGCAGGGAGAGAATACAGCCTGGTGTCCCATTCCTGCCCTGGTTCCTATGGAATTCTTCTTCTGGCCCAGCTCCCTCACTGCCCTCTTTAAAATGGCTTTGCCTCCCACTGCACTGAGCTGCGCTCAAATGTCACCTCCTCCGAGAGGTCTTCTCTGATTACACTTTCTTTTTTTCTTTTACTAATTACTGAATTTATTGGGTGACATTAGTGAATAAAATTGTATAGGTTTCAGGGGTACAATTCATAATATATTATCTGTATATTGTACTGTGTGTTCACCACCCAAGTCCAGTCTCCTTCCACTCCATCACCATTTATCCCCCTTTTCCCCTCTTCTACCTCCCCCTAACCGCCTGATTACACTTTCTTAAATAACAGTCTTCTAATGCTCTGTCCCCTTATTCTGTTTTGTCATCACACACTTACCACCACTTCACATTACACCATTCACTTGTCTGTTTGTTTCCTGTTTGCACCCCCAGACCAGAACATACACCCCGTGAGGGCAGGCTCTCTGTCCATCTTTTTCACTGCTCTACCTCCAGTTCCTAGAATAGTGTCTGGCTCATGACAGATGCTATTCATAATACTTTGAGCGCGTAAATGAATAAATGTCACTGCTTAAGTCCCCCATTGTTATTTACTCCAATATCAGCGGGTCCTCTACTTAGAGGGCTTGTTAAAACATGCGTGGCGGGACCCGCTCTGCAGGGCTTCTGATTTCCATCCCAGGTGATGCTGATGCTGCTGTTCCAAGGGCCACATTGATAACTACTGTTCTGTGACTAGTTAGCTTCTGCGATGATCAACAACTTTTAGCTAATAGAGGTGACTGGATTCTTTTTCTTAGAAAAATCTATTCAGGTTTTCAGGTTAAATTTAATGTAAAACCCATCCCACCATCCAAGCTTAACAACTCAGTCAAATATTTTGCCCATGTAACGTTACTAGAAAGAATTCTAGTAGATCTCCTGTTGTTTGAGATGTGACTAGTAATAAAACATCTCGAATCTGGTTTACGTAGCTCGACACCACACACCTGCACTTGGTGGCACTGTAGCTGCTTCACAGTGTCCACGATGAGTGTCAGACAAAAGTGCATATTCATACTTTTAAGTGAGTTAGTGCTTTGCAGTTTGCAAAGCATTTTTATTGTCCTATTTCAATAGCAATACTAAGAGGTAATCCAGACAAATATTCTTGTACTTATTCTCCATATAACAAAACTGGACCTTGGAGAGGTCAAGGGCCCCCCAAGCCCTGCTGAGAGGCAGTAGGAGGTAGGCTCAAGTGTATGTCAAGGATATCAGGTCCTTGCTTCCACAGTCTAGTTACAAAACGCCCTTGAACAAGAATAAATCAATGACAGGAAATGTGTACAGTGTCAGGAAGGTAGGCGCCGATGTGCGATGGACATGTGACTTATTCACTCTCCGTGGTACCCCATAATGTTCACAAAAAGTTTCATAAGGAAAAAAAAAGGATCTGTGCCGGCCCACTTTTTTTAAAACCCAAGGGCTGTAAGACAGATGTTTAGGTAATTCTCGGATTTGTTCTTCTCTGTGGAAGTGTGAAGTCATCACTCCCTATTCTGCACAAGTGGGCCTGCCAGCGGCACTTGAGCCTGCTGCGCCATCTTAATGAAGGAAAACAGAGTGACTCGTGGCCAGTGAGGAGCACCCTAATGACTTTATTGCTACGCTTATTGGCATGTCAATGATTATACTTGATACAATTTTCTGAGTAATGAGGGTCCACAGTGGATCTGAGTGGGCTTTTGACAACGTCAGAAAAACAAAAATTACCTACTAATCTGGCTAAGGCCAAATTTGGTCTTCCCACGAAAATAAAGGTTCCCAGGTGTCCTACTTCTTTAGGGAATGTGCTACTTTTCAACAAATCACCCTGCTTATCTGACCCAAAATAGGGCAGTAAAAATGTCTCTTTTTTCTGTGACATGCTTGATTCTTTTCCTCCCTGAGCTTTGACTCACTGAGTTTCTTGACCTTTCAGTGGCTGAATGTAAAGTTTTTCCCCAAATAAAGAAATTCAGAATCTGAGGGTCCCATAAACCTCTGTTTCCTATAAGCTCATTTCCCACTGAGCCGACTCTACATTTCCTAGGTTGTACGTTCCTGTCAGCAACCTCAGTGGTTGCTCCAGACATCAGAATCAGGAATGGCTGTGCTCTGCAAGCACAGCAGCCCTGCCTGAAATGGTTTATTACACAATGAACGTTAAATTGTCACCTCCTCCAGGAAGCCTCCCCCAATCCATCACATCCTCCCACACATGTATGCCGCTGGCTGGAGCTAACCTTTCCATTCTGTCTTTCCCTAACTCTCCTTTTATATATTTTTTCAAGTGATTATAAAAGGCTGCCTAGTATCCTGGAGGCCTCAGGGAGACAAACTTCTTGGTTTTTTCCTCTTCTTACATCTCCATCAATCCGTGAATCCTCAACCCCTATTTCTAGAATGAATTTTTCCCTCTTCAGTTTGGTAACATTTTATGCATTTCCAAAATTCTGAAACAAATGTCCATTACTGTGCCCCATTCTTCCTGTCTCCATACAGTTAATTTTCCTTCACAATGTCAGAAACACATTGCTGTACTGTAGTGCTTAACACTACATTGAAATCACTTCTTCACACACCTGCCTTCTTCACTAGACTGTGAATGCGTCAAGGTAGGCTAAACCCAATGGCCTTCCACATAGCCTGGCACACCGTAGGTACTCAGCAGAACTTGACAACAGAAGCTCCCAATCAATCTCTACTTAGTGATGGACTAACGATGAACTTGACAGTAAATTTAATACTCTCCATGGCACATTACCTGCGCACAGCAGACTATTCCCAGGTATTCTTGGATAATGGAAATGTACAGTTACCAAGGGTCAGTTTGTTATTCCCAAATCTGTTTATGCCACTTTCATTACTGTAATTACATAATTGGATTAAATATTATATAAACTAATGAAGTATGACTATTTAAAATATGACATTACTCCTACAAAAATCAAGCAGAATAATTTGTAAATACTCAATATTTGTTTTTTTCCTAAAAAATATCTAATTTAATGTGGGCAAGATGGTTGTAAAAGATGGGAAGAATATGAATGATGTCTGCAATCAAACTGCCTTGCAACTACCTCTAAAGAAACTAAAACTGAAAATTGCACATTGTATGTATGGTTTAAGCAAATAAGAAAACACAGAACTACAACCAGGGGATCCTTACTTAAAGAAAAACTTTATTATATGAGAATATTAGTGAATAAAAGTACATTTATGTTTTAATAAAAATAAGATGTCTCTTTTAAAGTTATTTAAAATATCTGCTAACTAGATTAACTACCAGGCACAGAATTAGAGGGATTCAACTGTAATTAGTTTATGTCCTTCTTGATTGATTCACTTGAATATTTGATGACTACTATACTCTATTTGCTTTTATAGCAACTGAGGCACAATCTGTTGTCTTATAGTTATAAGCATGTTGCCATATGAGTGTGGGAGACAGCACGTGGCAAACTAAGGTACCTACCCAATGACTGAAAAATTAATAAATTAAAGAACCTGTTATTCCCCACTTTTATTGTTTATAAAAACACGTGTCCTCTCTTGATACATTCTCTTAGTTAAAAAACATGGAGCTGATACACACAGGGGTCAAGGTAGGAGGAAACAGGCCTTTCACAAACTGGCTGAAGTGTCCAACATTTAAATATGACTTTCCACATTGTTGCAAATCTAACAGAAATCAGATACACAGCTATGTAGCCAATCTACCTAAGAGGAGCCGCTTGCGCCTTCTTGGTCGTCTCTGACCTTCACTGCTACTTCTCTGCACACAGGATCGCCACAGAATTTATCGCTGTGTTTCCTAATACAAGAGCTCTGCTGATTATGCTGAACTAGACTGTTAGCAGCAGGTTTTTAAGTTAGGATACTTAAGAATTAGTTAAGATTGATGGGCCATTAACTAGGGGACTCTCTCACACTAATTAATCAATTTGGCCAAATTGGTGTACAGGTACAGATGAAAGCACAGTCCCCCGACACATCTCCGATAGACATCACCACACTGTGACTGAAAAATACATGTCCTTTTTTCAAAGAAAGTCGCCGTGAAAAATGTTCCCTCTTAGGCCAGATAAATAAATGTTGGTGTTGTTGATGAGTAGAACTACTTGAAAATCATCGTAACTTGCTTTAGGGATTGCTATTAAAGACAGTAATTAGAACACTCCATTTGAGAGTGTAAATATATGCATAAAGACCTTAAACTTGAGTGGCTACAAAATATAGAAACCGTTTGAAAATGTTTTGTGGGTCATTTTAATATGTGTGTCCCCGGTAAACATCAAATACATATTTGTTGTTAAATAACGTGCTCTGTCTGTATCCTTCATAGAAGATGACATTTATCTCAGTAGTATCTTAACTCTCATTCCGAATTACTGCAAAAAACTCTGATGATAGAGCAAATATTGCAAAACAGCTTTTCCCATATTGACTTCAAGTTCCTAAACCACAAGAAGGGTCTGTTTAAAACTCTTAGGTTCACTTACGGAGGAGAGTGGGCAAACAAAATCACCCTAAGCAACTCCATGTAGTAGCCTGAGTAGTTCATGTCGCCTTGGCTCGTGTTCCTGGTCAACCTACTGCTTCCTGACAGCTTGTGTCGAACATTTTCCTTTTCCAAATTTCTTGTTTTATTCAGAAGCCAGGGCCAAATCAAATGATAACTCAAAGTGAATAAAACTCATATATCATATCTATCTATCTATATCTACGTATATCACACAGACTCTTATGTTTTTTATTTTCATATATATTTTTGCTAAATTGATGTGTGTGTATATATGTAAAGAATGTTTCCAATGATGGCTTAAGGTTTTACATAAAATATTCCTGTTTCATATTCGATCCTGCTGATAGGCTTACTCAACAGAGACCATATTGACAATTTGTAGGGATCAATAATTGGCTAGTACGGCGAGGATTTTCCCCTTCTCTGCTAAGCGGCCCAAGAGAGTGATCTGAACCCCTTGTCCCCAGCCGCCTGGTGAATGCCCTGGGTACCAAGAGGGTGATCTGAACATCTAATTCTTCAACCCTTTGGTGGCAATCTCAACCCATGAATCCACAATATTTTCTAGTTACAATCTCACCGAAGCTATCAGGGTTTTCTCACCCTGATATATACAACAGATACTTTAAATATTTACCGTTAAGTGTAAGTTTTTAGCAAAGGAAATTGCTACAGTATGGCTGGGACTAAACACGGTTATAAAAGTCTCCGCATCAGTTACTAAAAATTACGAGTCTACCTCTTACAGCACTTTGGCGTCTCATCTAAAATAACTGATTGCTATGCGTCATCCAGTTGAAGGAGCAGCCAGAATTCACCCAGGGCGGCTCCTTCCCCAACCCCCGTCAGCCTGCGGTCTCCCAGCGAGGTGGAGGGGAACAAAGAAGAGGAATTCAAGTTATGAGAAATTATTTTCACAGAAATTTTTATTATAGAAACTTTAAAAACTTGGGAAATGTAGAAAAGTGTACTGAAGAAAATTACTGTTATACTAAGCCAGTCTCCTTAAAATCACACATAGCCGATAACCTGGTTACTTTCTTCAGTTTATAGACACACACACACACACACACACACACACACACACACACACACACACTCACACATCCACACACTTGGGCCTTCTCCCTTAACAACGTCGTGAACAGTCTCCCCTCATCATTCAAAATTCCTCTTCATCATGCGTTCGGTGTCTTTCTAATCTTCCCTTACATGACTGTAACATAATTTGTTGTTGGGCCTAGTCATGGCAGAAACACTCTCACGGAAGGGACGGATTACACGGCGCAGCCACTATAGTAAAAGTAAGGGTATTCCCAGAAAGTTCGATATTCTCAGATAACGTGTAAGTAACAGATTAATCTCCTCCTGTTTTCTTCATTGGCATTCCTTAAAGGGGAGGTTCTTTCATCTTGCAGCTATCTCTTGGCTTAGCATCATAATTATTCGCCACGTTTTTTAGTTTCTAATTGTGAACGAGATGTTATGTTAAATGGGGCTAATTCACCTCACTCCCAAAACCTATGGCAATTTCTCATGTACTTTCTGCTAATTATTCCAAATACCATATTTTGCTGTGTATAATGTTCACCCACGTTTTTGGCCCAAACTTTCAGGAAAAAAATCTTTTGTTTTAATTTTTTAATTCAATGTTTAATTTATTTATATTTAGATACCTGTTTTTTGTATTATAAAGGAATTTGAGCATTTATTTTTGAGCATATTATGGTACAAGAAATTTTATGTAACAAATAATTCCAAAACACAAGAACAGATACAAGGTATTTCAGGTACTACCCTTCTATAATGTGCATCCTTACTTTTTCCCTCAAAAATTTGGGCAAAAAAGTGCACGTTATACATGGCAAAATATAGTATTTCTAGGAGCATAACTAAGAACCCAGTAGTTCTCTAAGAGTGCTCTCTGGACCAGCAATATCAGAGCTACTTGAGTTTGCTACAATGCTAATTCTTGGGGCACTACTCCAGACTGACTAAATCATAAGCTCTGGGGACCGTTCAGACTCAGCAATCAGTGTTTTAACAAACCACCCAGTGATCTAGGGGCCTGCTCACGCATCATCCTTAGAGACAGCTCGTGCTGCGGGGGAAAGCCATTGGCACGAACGCACAAACCCACCGAGGCACCCACCAATTCTCTTAACAGTGCGATACATCACGTGCATCCCAGGGACATTTTAGTCTGCATCTCTTAGTCTGAACACTTTGGTGAAATCATTCCAAACAAGCTTCTTAAGAAAGTGACAAGTAAAGTTCTTCAAAGATCTGTAACCAATTTGATGGACCTTTTATCTCATCTTAGCATTTCTCTTCTCTGGCAGGCAACTGCCCGAAGAGACAAACAGTAAATTTGGAAGCTGCCAAATGACACTGTCTCTAGACAGATTATTGACAAGAAAGACCGTTTTACAAAAGCTGTTTTTACCTACTGTTGTTAAAAAATGACCCTTTAGAGTGCTCCTCTACTAATCCTTTCTATCAAGAGTCTTTAGTAGCCTTTAAAATATATGTAGATATATTGTAAGACATGCTTTTAAGTATAACACATATGTAACATTATATTTAAATAACTCCACTTTAGGGGAAAGGCTGCTTTGAGGAAAAGTTGTTCGTTTATTATTCAGAATGGGAAGGTGATGCTGGTGTGCCATTAAGGTATTTGAATAAATAGAAATACGCGTCCTTTTGAAAGTCCCTTTCTGAAAGCTCCGCTCTCCTATTTTAAGAAAATCCAATTGTTCTGGCTAATGGTTAAACCAGGAGCTTACAGCCTAACTTCTCCCACCACACTCAGTGTGCGGTAGTCCTAGGTCCAGACAGAATTTGATGCTGACCTCAGAGCTTCTCCCGCAGGGAGCACTGACACCAGTTGTCAGCTGATGAAATGAGGCCAGGGGGGCGAAAAGGCTTATCCACCCCACACAATGGCAGAGCCAGGCCTCCCCGTGTTGGGCAGCGCCCTCAGTCTCCGGTCACTGGCCTCCACCACTGCCAACATCATCCCAGTGACTGAACGTCCCTACCACTGGGATGCCCGTACACAGAGCTGGACTAAATTATCCCTGATCCAGTTCAGCACCGTTTCTTCTCGTTAAGTCCTCAAGTGGAGACAGCAAACTGCTGTTCGTCATCTCTGAACTATAAATCCATGCGTCTAATGATCTTTCATCAGACTATTGCAGATTCGAGAAAATTGCAAGAGGTCATCTTATCTATCCCTTGCAACTGGATATTAACAATAAAATATCTAAATAGAACAGGTATCTAATAACTAGATAAAACTAACATCTCATTAGAATATCTAAATAGAACAAAACAGCTAGAAACCTCACTATGAACAAAGATTTGCAAGAAAGGAAAAGAAATGCCTTGGTAAATTTAGAACACATGAGTGTTCAGGCGTATTCACTGATGACCGTGGGCAAAATAAAACCCCTCCGTGCCTCTGAGTAACATTGTGTAGTACCCTGGACACCGTGACCCAACGAGCTGGCGTCCATTGTTGTAGGTGAGCGCTAACTGCTAAAGAGCTACATAATTTGCTCTGTGCTTCTGCTAAAACATCCTTGAAACTTGCAAAACTTTTCAAGATTTTGTCTACCCTGTCTACCCCTCCTTCACATTCACCCTTATTTATTGGTACCGAAGTGCTGATGCTCAAAATACTAGAGGAAAAGATAAAATGAGCAAGAGGAGAAGAAAGGCATCATGGGTCCAATTTATCCAGCAAAGGAGGGGTGTTGCCATGAATGTTTACAAACACCGAGGCAGATTACACCATTCACCTCTGGATTCACTTATTCTCACCCTACATGCAGCAAATACTTACTGTGTGCGCCTGGTGAGAAGCCTAAAGATTAGTGTAAACTCATAAATGCATACACTCACGCTGGCATGACTCAGTAGGCAAAACAGGAGCAGAAAAAACATATTGTCAGATCAGTGCCAGTGCTGACTTTGCAGTCTTGCATCTTTAGCCCGGACATATGCACTCATTCAAATTAAAGAAGAAATGTAAACTGTGTAATCTGTTACAACATTTGATACTTCCTTTTCAAGAATTATAAAATGTCAAGAACAAAATCACAATATCTCAAACACAAACCTTAGCCTCACCTCTATTCTTCCTGAAAACTCAGGAAGTGGGATGATTAGAACACCGTTCCACCCTCACAGTTTTGTCGTACTTAGAGGGGGAAATCCCAACACACTCTAAGAATATTCTATTGTTCTCTGGGGTCAATTTTCTGAGCGTGTACGTTAAGAAACCTAGCAGTCTTTCCTTGTGGCCACTTTGGCATTAAAATGTAACAAACTCTCACAAATAAAATTTGTGAGAAGACATTTATGGGGCCAAAGGCAGGATTTCCATGCGCCAAATGTTTATCTGTCCTCTTTTAGCTCAATGGGTTTCAGTCCATAAAATCAATCTGCACTCCCAACTGCAGTAAAATACTATGATGTTATTTTCTCGTTTCCATTGTAAAGTCCTAATTCTAGGTATTACTCTAATTTATGTAAACCTTTCCAATTACACATAAACACATATCAAGATGCTCCCGGCAAAAACAATTAGGAAATAACTTTTTAATGGAAAGGGATAAAGATTTGAAATATTATCCTTGTGTTCTTTGATTTGTCAAAATCCACCCTGTAACAGTTAAAGACCACAGCTGCAAAAATCAGTGGTTTTATTCATTTCATGGGCTGTCACCAGACAAAGAACTGACGTAAGACAAGGAGGCTGAATTCACTGATTGTCGTCACCTAACTCATCCTAGCAACCAAAAGGTGGAAAAGGCCCATGTTCACACTTATGCGTATCACGCTTGGTGTGGCAGCAGGTTACTTCAGGCGTCACAGGCTTGAGAACACAACTAGGTTATTTTAAACCAGTGAAGGTAAACCAGTGGTCATTTGCTCTCTAGGTGACATGGGTCAATGTCAATGGACACTTCTAGCTGTCCTAATTTGGGGGATACTACTGGCATCTAGTGAGTAGGACCCAGGACTGCTGCTAAATATCCCATAATGCACAGGACAGCCCCACAGCAAAGAGCTGTCTGAGTTAAAATGTCAACAGTGCTCAGGTGGAGTAACCCTGTCCTAAATGTTCAGAACTAGACACCCAGTGAAGATGCTACATGCCATGCGAATCCCTCCATTCTGGGGTGGGGGAGTGGGGGGGGTGGAGGAGAAAGACACCATGCTAGGGGGCAGGAGTGTGTTCCCTTTTAGGTGTTCATGCCCACTAAACTAATGAGATGTTTGCTTTTCTTAATGTGGATTTATCAAGGCAATGAAATTTAACTAAGATATAAAATTTGGGACAACTGTAATGGAACAACGATGAAAAATTTTAAAAATAAAATAGGATGTGTACTCTGTGTTTTTTGTGGTTTTCTGCAACAGAGGTCATCATAACAAAGCAAATGACAACTCCACCATCACATTTCTGCTATACTCTTTGATAAGATTACATAGAACATATCATGGATATCTAATACATATTTATGGATTTGTGAAAAAAAGTTTGCAAACAGATTTTTGCTCTCTTCCTTTCTAGAGAACTGTGAGAGCATTTTCCTTCTTTTTCTACCACGTATAGAGTACCTGTTGCCATAGTAATCGCTGCTTTAGCACAACATGTTTTTTCCTCCTTCTTTAAAAAAAGTAGTTTCCATTCCTGCCAAGAAAAAAACATATCAATCTACCCATTCGCTGGCTGTAGGGGAGTTGAAGGCCACAGAAGCTGTCATTTACACAGAGATTTCCAGAAAGAAAACAGTTAGCATCTTTTGTGCCAAGAACTCTACCCCAGTCCCAGAAAGGAAATGATGCCGAAAGGAGGGATTCTGGAACTGAGGAGGTAAGGTCTCTCTTCCTCTCCACAAAGCTTCCCAGCAGGGTGTGAAACCTCAGCCTCCCTGGCAGAATCTCCTGTCTGCCTAAAGGAACCAACTCTCCTAAAGAGAATAATAGCTTTGTAAGATCACCGAGGTCTCGAACACAGGGGCTGACTAGACAATGCTTTTTAGAATGACCATTAATCTACTTACCTGTGAGGAGAGAGCAACCACAGTAACAATAAAAACAACAACAAAAACCCTTTGAAGTGACTCATGTAAGAAGTAGGACCAGCTTACTGAAGAAATCAAAATCAAGTGCTCAAATCTTGATAACACAAAAAGTCCTGTGTGAATCTCCTGGCTGGCTGAATTCTTTCCGGTATTAGGTAAATCAGATCTTAAATCTGATCTAGCCTCGCTATTCAAACCACAAAATGCCTATCAACATACCAATGCAGAACTAAGTCCAGGCCTGTCTGGTGACAACGGCCTATGCTAACCTAGATTTTTATAACTGACACAGACTGGAGAGGCCACATTCTTCCCAATCTCTCAAGTCAGATCCACGTGTGGTGTTTCCTAAGTCTGTCCAAGCCCTAATGGGAAATGCCACTAATCTGGGCTAGAGCACGTGAGTCAGAGGAGGAGAGAAAGAGGTTGACTTAAGGCTCCCTGCATTTTCTGCTCTATGTACCGCCCTAAGAGAAGAAAGGATGTGAAGGGAAGAGAAACAAAAGTGAAACTGAAAATTTTTCAATTGTCTAGGAATGTCTGCTTTCATATCAGTGTGATGAGGACACAACATTGCACTGGAAAGATCAGAGATGTAGAATTCAAGGCTTTATCCAAAGGCTTTATAAAATTGGATCCCAGCTTACACAGGAGCCTCAATGAGCAAAAGGCCTGTTTTAAAGGAGAGCAGATGAGGGAGAGGACTACTTACCTTTACTAACAGTGTTCATTAAGAAGGAGCACACACTGCCTTTTAAACTGACCCTGATAACTATCCGTATTGTTCTATAAATTCAGCATATTTCCTACTGTTTTTCACTAGGAAAAAAAAAAGACCTGGCTATGCATTTCCTTTCCACATCATGGAAATGGGCAAGGGTTTAAATAGGAGAAAGATATTACTTCCTGAAACCTTAGATGTTTTGTTGAAAATACTCTTAAAGGAATGCCTCTCTGTTAGAAAAACAAAAACCTTAGATAAAAATGCTTTTAAAGCAGTTGGTTTCTAAGGGAAAATGGGAGAAACATGTAATTGGGAACAAATACGCATTCATGCGCACTAAGGCCCCTCTTGCTTTAGATCCTCGGCTCACAAAGCATTTGTTAATTAGGCAGCAACTCGAGAGGCATCACCTTCCCGGTACATGTCAGTTGTTCACTCACTCACTCATGAACCTCTCTCTCAGGTTACATGAAGCTGTGGATGGTCCTCACACCACTTACAGCCCACACTTCAGTTCTGTCGCCAATAATAATAATAACAACAATAACCACCACCGCCACCATACCATTCTATCCTGGTAGCCCACCGCACATTTAAGGTCATTAGAACACAATGATAGGCATTTGAAAGCGATGGATTGCAAAACGAGCCCACATCAAAGAATAACAGGCAATGCAACACCTTTTCAATTACCTACATTGTCAGCCTGGAGCGTATGGCTGACAATGACAATGTGTGAGGAGAAGTACTGATGAACACATTAGCTTTTTCTGGAGCCTGATATTTCACTAAAAAGAGAAAAAAGTTATTTGTATAAATAAGATTTTATCACCGTTAAGTACTATCCTTTTGGCCACCATCCTCTCTATAAACGAAGTAAAACATGAGGAGAGAAATAAAAGAACCAAGCCAGAAACACCCGAGGAATGCGGTGAGGATGACTCGACTTCCCAGGTCGGCCCCCCGCTGGTCTGCAGGGACTGCCCTCTCAGGATGGTGCTGGGAGGCGAGATTTCTCACCCAGTCTGCATAACATTTGGCAGGTTCAAGCAGGAACACCAGGGTTTACATGTTGCCGTTCTCAGGGCCCTGGCGAGGTAATGTCCTCACATTACTTCCTTAACTGAAAAATGGCAAGGAATGTTATCTCAGTACTGCATGTAGGAACTGAGTCAGTGAAATTTGCCAAAAAGAAACAAACTGCATTGTTGTTTTATAGATTCAGTAAAAATAAACCCCTAGCGCTGAAAGCGATTCCTGGTGCATAGCAGGTATCCAATCATGTGTCTGACTCCACCCTTTCCTTCTCTCTGCCTGGCTACGCTTCAGTGACCTAAGGTGCCCATTTCATGGTCTCTAGCTCATGACCATCAGGGAAGTTTTCTCCGCCGATAAAAACGAATATTATGGATAAGAGTGTTCGGGATCAGTTCCGACAAGGATTAGTTGGCTTGGCTTCTTCCATGGTCAGAGGCCATCTCAAGCAAGTTTGCCATTGCTTACAGAGAGGACAGGGAAGAGAATGGGCCACAGATCTGCTCTCACTGGTGAAAAGTCAATGTAAGGAGCATTGCCCCATCTACCCACTTGAAACTTTTCATATTGTCATTATTATACATCTGGATACATTTGGTAAGCCTAACCATTCTACACGAGACTTCTCAACACGGGTTGCACATTAAAATCACCTCTGTAGCTTAACAGACATGTCAACGCTCAGGCCCCCCACTGAGAAAGTGGAACAAAGTTATCTGCAATGGACCCGATTCTCACCGGGATGACCACCCTGTGAATCGGCAGAAACAGAGCTCATGGGTCAAAGAGAAACATTCTCTTTCTCCCCTGGGACTCACATGCATTTGCAGGGATCTCTGGGCTGCTGGCTACATGACCCAGAGCACTTTCTTAAGTGGGACACAGTGTGCTCTGGACCCAGACCCGACGCCGAATTTACTGCGGTTGGGTAGCTGCCGCCTTATGGAGGACGGCCCGTGGGACTCTGCACTTACACATGAAACAGCTGAGCCAACGGATGTTTCAACTGCCAGGGAAGTAACAGAATGGGGAGCCCCTCTGTTCATCTGACACGGGTGCCAGCTTGGCAACAGCATTTGTTCCCTGCAGTCATTGAAAGAAAACAATCTAGCAACACCCATGCCCTCTCAGCTCTCAAAAATACAGAACCACCTTTTCTTGTCTAGCTTACACTCAACACAAACTGAATTCCAGGCTCAAGAGAGAAGCACAAAGTGTGCCTTGGTGCCTTTTCTTAGTCTTGAGATGCCTTTTCAGATCTTTGGACTGACCTGGCCTCCAACCCAGCCAGCTTTCCAGAGCAGTGCAGCAAGTGGCACCAGCAGCAGGGTGGCCCTCTGAGCCGTGTGGCTACCAGTCGCGTCCTATCTCCATCCTTTCCCCACCGTGCGGGTGTTGCTCGCTGTCTTCTTCCTGGTTGCTGGTGGGATACTGTTTCTCTACTACGTGTTGTTAAGTTTCAAATAATTTAGAAAACTGCAGTAGCCATGCAAGTTCATTATAAAACACATAAATGAATGAAAAAAGAAACTATCCATTATAATACCACCAAATGTTAGCCATTGTTAACACAATTTCCAAACACTTTTCCTATGTACATACTCGTTTTTGTTTTGATAAAAATGCAATCACAGAATACTCAATATTGTACGGCCTTCCTTTTTCATGAAATAAAATGTATGAACATCTCTTCGTCAACAATTATTCCTGTAGAATATTATTTTTAAGGGTGGTAAAATCTCTCCTTGTAATTTACATAACATCTCCATATTGATAAATATTTAGCTGTTTTGAATATTCTGCTATTATCAAGGATGCTATGATGACACTTGTAGCTCCTCAGCTGCTGTGACACCATCCTGATTGACTCATGATGACTCATGTCCCTAGGCCCAGGCAACAGGTTCAGATGGTTACAAAGCCTGTTGCTGTGGCTTACCGAGAAACGGGCCGACCTGCATGACTGTCATACCTGAATGCCTCAAAAGGAAGAACCCTTGCTACGTCACTATGTGTCCGCTATTTGTCAGAGAGAGACAATGGGCTAGAAGAAGTCCAGTCTGAAGTTCCTGCCCTGGTGCCATTTAAAATTGCCATTTAATTTTTCAAATCACTGCTGGTGCCTAATCACTTCTTATTAATCTCTTCTGTTTCCTTTAAAAAAATTTCTTTGTCACACGTATTTACCTGCGAGTACGTCTGGGTAGGATGCAAATGGATTCGAGTGGGGCCTGTTTTTTTTCCCCTGTGGTGACATACGGCACTGACCCGGGGTGGCATAGGTCCTTCTCCTGTGGTGTTGGAGCAGGACAACGATAAAGTCCGCTGGCAGTGGCAAAACCACTGAAACGAGGAACGGGGAGGCACAGACAGCCCGGAGCCCCAGATTAGCATCCCAGAGAGGCTCAGCCAGGCTTAGTATTCAGGAAGTCCACTTCTCTCCTCTGACATTCCGGTGGGTATAAAGGAGGACAGAGCAGCCGAGGCAGCGAGGCATCCCTGCATTCCCTTTGTTTGGTGAGAGGGGAGTGTTCCTTTCAGGGAAGTGCTGACAGATTCTCTGTCAGTTTCTTCCCAACAAGAAACCTGGAAGGCAAACTGTGGTTACAAATCACCCTGGGGAGACTGAAATTGAGACTGGCGGTTGGGACTTTCCGGGACCCTCCCTGTCCTCCCCTTCCTTACCCTGACCCTGGGATCAAGGCCCTTTGGGGATCTATATCAGCAAGGGTTCATGCCAGGCAGTTTGCGGCCACAGGGACCTTGCTCTGGGTCAGGCCACTCTCAGGTGTTTTCTGCAGAAGCTGTGGAGGGGAAGTCAGTTGAAGGAATTTTACTCAGCTCTGGAATGATCCATCCTCTAGAGGTCTGGACCCCAAAAATAAAGAGACTGCAATTTTTTATCTGACTCTCACCAGAATGAAAAACCATCTAAATGCTCCCTAGGGGCCTTAAATTCTTATGTTTCCAAAAATGCTACACTGTGGGAAACACTAATAGTGAATAAATAGCCCCTCTCTCTTTTACCAGGGGCATCTAAAAAAAAAAAATCACTGATGAAAAACTGGGATACTGTTTTAGATTGCTAAGACTAACGAAATAAAACCCACCATTTTCATCAATTCTAAATAGCCAATTAAGAGCCTGTATGTATCACTAGTCACTATGTCCAATTCCATTTAGCAAACAGACGTGAGTTTAAGGAGAACAGGGTCAGAGGCGGAAAGATGACAGTGGATAACGGTGGGGAGACACATCCGCAGAGAAAAAGAAAAGGAATCAGACAGGCTCTCTGAGAATTCACCACGGCAACCAGAACTGGTGCCAGTCAAAACATCCCTGGGGAGGCAGCAAATTCATTTGAAATTAAACCATACATTCACTGGATTCTCCTTGTCTACTCTTTTGTTTCCTCTTGGCCTCTGAGTAAACGTCATTTACAAAACTTCTGAGGGTCAGATGGAAAGAAAAGGGGAGAGGGAGAGGGAGGAAATGAGAGTGTTCCTGCGGACACACTCATGGTGGGGGGGCGGGGGAGGGGTGGGGGACTGGCCTGTCTGCTCCAGGGGAAGAAGGAGGTGGGAGGGGCAGCGTGCCAGGGGAGGGAGAGGAGTCAGCTCCCTTGCACGAAAGGGCAGGGGAGGGCTTTTCTCAGAAAACCAAGAGAGATTTTGGTGGTGATGTCAGAAATGGAGCATCTGCCTTCTCAGGACTTTGCCAACTGGCAGAGGGGGCAGGGTCCAGGGTGCCAATTCTCTCTGTAATAAGGAGAGGCAGGAAATGGGCAGGAAGTGTTAAACTCAGTGGGGAAAGCCACATTTGAAGGACACAAGGGAGAGAAGACACAGAGAGGAACATGAAATCTTGGTCCCCTGGGTGAGGAAGACATCCGTATTTCATACACTTGCGTGGTGTTTTCCAGTTTACAAAACACAGACACCGGCACACGGACACCTCGCAGGGATCTGGGAGGCCAGCACACGATCCGCTGTTGTCCAAATGAAGAAATTTCACGCAGAAATAAATGACACATCTGATCACAAGAGTTCTTGTGTAGCTCTAACGTTCTCATGTTCTCTGTACTGCACCTGAGCAGCTTCTCGGGGGCAGGTCTGCACTAGGTGAGTAAAGTAAGAAGGGCTTTGTAAGTAGTATTGTATTCTTAAATTGCTAGTGATTACTATTAGCATTGTTATTGGGCCCGTTCGCACCTAGAAACAGCCATTCTTCTCACGGGTAGAAGGAAAGAAGACACAACCGCTGAGCTTAGAAGGGAAAGAAGGTATCTCCCAAAACACCACGACATCAAAGTTCTAACTCAGGGGTGCCAAACTCCTTTTCACAGGGGCCACATCAGCTTCGTGGTTGCCTATAAAGGGCTGAATGTAATTTTAAGGCTGTATAAATGTAAGCACTCCTTGAACAGGGGCAAGGAGCTCTACATTCAGCCCTTTGTAGGCAACCGCAAGGCTGTGTGGCCCCTCTGAAAATGAGTTTGACACCCCTGTCCTAACTCATCCACTGGCCACCAGCAGAGCCTCCTTTGACCTCTGAGCCAGTATCCCTCAAAGAAGGCAGACCTTGACCTCTCTCTGCTAGCTTCTAAATCATCCTGCTTTGCTGCCTCCCTGACTGTGGCTTCCTCCCTGACTGTGCATTATCAGCCCTCTTTATGAATGCTGCAGATAAGTGGCAGTTTTGTAACAATAAGAAATAAAGAGGAAACAGTATCTAGAGGGTTTTGGTGACTCCAGATACAGTACTGATTTTGGTATGTGCTCGAATATCCATCCCAATAAAGGAACATTTCATTGGTTTGGGGGTCCTCATTTAATTTTATACCGCCCCAGAGGACACTGAGTTTGCCGTTGAATCAGGCCCTGTTGAACTTCAGCTTCGGGCAGCTTTTGCTACTTTGCAGTGAGTGGAAGCAATATGACATCACAGACAGGCTGTTGGACGCCAAGGACAGAGACAAATTTCAAGTCTGATTCAGTCTCTACCTTCTAGTAACAGGCTAGAAAATCCTAATAGCAGTTGCCTTTGAGTGCCTATTATGGGTTGCATGCTTTACATATAGTAGCAACATGTAAGGTAGATCTAAGCCTCACTGTACAGGTGAGATGCTAAAGCTCAACAAGGTTAGAGAACTTGACCAAGGTCACTTAACCTATACACAGGAAAGTCACCCTTCCTTGCATCTAGAATTGCAAAACTTTCAACTTTCTCCACTACACCAAAAAATCATTTTCCCTCATTTACTTTATAAACTTCTAAGACGATGAATGACATCTTTTGAAGGTTGCCTCTAAAATAAGTTTGTATTTATGCAGTTCTACACACCCACCCACTTGCCAATCTGCTTTCTTCCCCTACATGGTGAGTCTGTGTCTGAGCCCTAATGTCAAGTTCACGTGTAGCCCTGCAGCCTGGGAGGAGAGTCCATGTTTCCACCCACCAGAGAGTCACACTTTTGTAACCACGGATTCAGATTCCTCTTCACTCCAACAGCAACCCTACTATAAACTACATACAGCTGATGACCAACAATTATATTTATCCCTAGTCTACATTTCTTAATACAATTCAGCAACAAAAAAATCCTGTTCTTAATTGTATCCAATGCATGTATTTCGGATTGAGATTCTTAGAGATTTGAGGGTAATCACAAAATAAGATGCTTAATTTGGGTATTTTCCATTATTAGATGTGTATTTCAAATGGTGGGGGCAACCACCTCCGTGGTCCCTGGCTTTGCATTGGCTTGCCCTCCATTCCAGTGCCCTTCCCCTTAGTCTATGTGATTGAATGCACAACATCCTTCAGGAGCTGCTTCACATCCAGTATCCTAAAACCCCAAATCCCCTTTTTAACCTCAGTCTCCTTCTGGCCATTCCTTATCTACCTTTTTTATTGACTTCCAGTCCGTTGCCAGGTTCTATAGATTCTTAGATCACAAAGTCTCTCAGGCATATTCCTTCTTTTCATTCTGCCTCCCTTCCCTGTTGAAGTTCTTATTCATTTCTTAACCAACCCAACTAACACACTTATATAAGACTTCCATCAGCCCTGGCTGGCGTGGCTCAGGGGATTGAGCACTGGCCTTCAAACCAGAGGATCACCAGTTCGATTCCCAGTCAGGGCACATGCCTGGGTTGCAAGCCAGGTCCTTAGTAGGGGGCAGGCAAGAGGCAACCACACTGATGTTTCTCTCCTTCCCTTTTCCTCTGTTAATAAATAAATAAATAAAAATCTTTCAAAAAATTTCCATCAGATTTACTTTCATAGAATATGAATGTAATTTTAACTCCTGCTCAAAGAGCTCAGCCACTTGCCCTCTGAATATTAAAAAGTCTACTTAACTTGGTATTCAAGGCCTTTGAAAAGTTGAACCAACTAACTTCTTCAGTGTCATCTTCCAAACAGCACTGATTTTCAGGATCCTATACCTTAGGTAAACTGTGTTAGTGCTATTCCTTAAGAAAGCTGAAAATTTCCCTGCCTCCCTCTTTGCTCATGCTGTTTCTGCCTCCTGAACTCCTTTGCTCAGCCTGGATGGTTAGAACATTACCCACATCTTTCAAGGTCTACATTGCCACTTCACCTGTTTTTCTCCTATGATATTTTCATCATGATCCTTTGTATTATAGGTATTTATATACATTTCTTCTCTCATACTAAATTTAGTGTTGTATTCATTGTAATGCCTGGTAAAAGCCCTTACACAGTATAACAACTTGGTTTTGAATGAATGAGCTAGTTAAAAACACTTTGAGTTCTTAGTATGTATTTCCTTGTACATTAAATTAAAAAAATATTCCCTAAAGCCAATGTATAAAATACAATTCATGTAAGATTCTAGTAACTGAATTCTGTATCCCATGTTTCTGGAGAAATACTTGTATCTATTTCTATATCTTGATATAACATTTTGTGTATATGGTTATGGGGCTGTGTAATTCACTAAGACGAGTAGAATTTTTGAGTCTTTCTTTATTGAGTTGATGAGTCAAGATAGAGAAGTCGGTACTCTTTGACCAATGGTACCGAAAAGACATTCGGATTGTCCTACACCTGAAACTCCACGTTTACATCCTAGGCTTTTACTGATTGAAACGCAGGTGCTAAACAGAACCTCCCATTTCACTTACTTTCGTCATGACCCAGATTAGTAGTCATTTTCCCTTATGGATGGCTCCATGTCCCAGTGCTGGAGAAACACTGTACCGTGTCGCCCCACAGGGCTTCCAGCCCAGCTTTTCCATCACGAGAGAGTGAAAAGAAGCTGGCAGGCACTGTCCTGGGCTCCTCGTTCAGCTACCCACCTTGACTATAACATCATTACTCGCTCCTTTAACTTTGTGCTCCAGTAAATTACCTCTCTCAGATGAAAGCCTTTGCCGTTAGCTATTAACACAATTGTATCCTTTTATTTTTATGTGTGACTTACCGCTCCAGGTCTGAGTCCCATTTAACAAAATTAAAGCTATGAATTTCTCCCCTAATGAGGCATTTGTGCCTTTCATAAATGACACTCAAATGTACAAGATATAGGTTCCATGCACAATACACATCAGTAGCACCACATGAAATCATTTTGGAACTTAAATTTAGATTGGTATTTAAAGTTAATCCTCACTGAATAGGAAACATTAAAAATGAGGCAAGCTTGCAAAGTACCAAGCAATTTGGCATTATTGAGTATAGCATGCCAATTACCTTTATTCAAAAGCAAACATTTTGCAAAGCAAAAATTTCTCCCTGTAACCCAAGCATTAAGAAGAAAGTAGACTCTTAATTACTCAAGAAGGAAATGCATTTGCTCCATGGTTAGCAGTGTAAACAGCCCAAGGAGCTTGCTCAAAGGCCCACTTCCAAAGAGCTCCAGCCAGACTCCACTTCCTCATTCCCTCCAAGTGGCAGTAGCC
Organism: Desmodus rotundus; assembly: GCF_022682495.2. NCBI lineage: Eukaryota > Metazoa > Chordata > Mammalia > Chiroptera > Phyllostomidae > Desmodus > Desmodus rotundus. Next base: position 120,558,728 of record NC_071391.1, read on the forward strand.
AGTACCTCTGTCCCTTAGTTGTAGTTTTCCATATTAAGGGAGATGGTATTTTTCACCGAGGGAGCCTTAGTTCTTTGCCCTCACTTTCCCTACAGGAGTAAATTCAGTCGACCCTTTAATTCATCTGAAACAGTCACATCATGGACCATGTAACTCCTGGGTCTTCTAGGCTATCTTCTCAGTAACCTGGAAAACCTTTTGGTTATAATTGCCTTTCTCTGTTATTCCCCTGTTCACACACAGTTAGCTTGAAATTCCACATTAGCTTCAGAATAGTAAGAAAACATTTATTGTAAGAGATTCAAAAGGTAGAGAACCTATTCATAGAAAGTACTCTGGCATCCAAAAGAAATGTGTAGCTAATAATGAATAATAACAGCATTGTCTCTGAAGGCAAGAGCACAAAAATACAACTATCAAGTGAAAACAAACCCCGGCACGGCCATATGTGCCCTAAAGAAACTAAGTAGGAAGCTTTTGTAGCTTTTGAATATTAAGTGTCCCTATTTCACTTGATTATTTTAAAATGTAGCTTTTTCATAAATGCAAGATTATCATGGATTTGCGGACCCACTGGTACCTATAGGACTTACTAACCTGAGACTATGGAGATAAAGTAGATCCATGAATTTTAACATACATATTTCTCTACAGAGTTCTCATTTGTCAGTCATCAGTGGAAGGAATGCTCTCTCGATGCACATCTTACAACAGATATTTCTCCATTGTCCTTAGGTGTATATGCCTGCGGTCACCAAACCTTGTGTAGTTTTAGCCGTGTTCATGAACTAAGACCACTTGTACACTCCATCTGTAATGCATTACTTTTGCCAGTGGAATATATATGTTTTTTGCAACAGACAGGGTGATTTGAACAGGCCACATTAAATTATATACTTTAATCCAACAGCTGTCAAACTTGCTCAACATTCCAGAGTTTGTGCAGGTTGGGGAACCAAATCCAAGAATATTTAACAAATCAATAAATTATCATTTCTTTCCTGGGCATATACTCCCTAGGTTCTTTAAAAGATGAAATATGGGCTCCAAGGAATGTAGGTCTGGTTTAGGGTGACATTTCTTGAGCTTCCATTACTAGAAAGTAGAACTAAAGCATTTCGGAGGTTTCAAGCCAGCACGAGGACATTGCTTCCGAGCTAGAAATGCATAATTAACCAGAAAGCTCGCTGTCCAACGGCTACACAGACTGTCCAAAAATGACCCCATTGCTGTTCAAATGAGTGCTGAAAAGTAGGGTGCCATGCTGATTTGGGGCTTTAGACACAACCTCCATCCAAGTAACTGACAGAAACTGATTTTTTCCCTTTTTCAAAGCCAATAGAAGCTTATGGGTAACAGCAATTATCTCTGTTTGTGAATCTATAATCCCATGGAAATGCTATAATTTACTGAACCACTGAGCAAGTCCATGCTACTCCTCCTCCTCAGCCCCATAGGATGTAACTCATTTCAACAAAGAACTGGAGCCAACAATGTAAATAAGGTAGTTCTCATAGGCAGAAGGGGGAAAATGCTAGGAAAACATGCTTCCTGATTTCTGTAAGAAATATGCTAATTTTTGGACAGAAGAGCCACATTTCAGAGCATAAATGAATCCCATTTTTGTTGCTGAGCGAAGATGTCAGGGCAGAATTCGTCATTTAGAGTTAGGATGGGCTGGCTGTATGTCTACATTTGCTAAAGCAATCACGAAAAGAAAAAATAAATCTGGAAAACGTGGATCAAAGCCAAGGAATGTCTTAAATATAGATTGCTTAAGAAAAATACATGGATGTTTCCATATCTTGTAAATGGCAGTCTTTAAGAGGCTGTCTTTGAAGTGAAACGGATGAATCATGGTACAACCGTCGGCCCCTTTTCCAGCACATCCCACATACGAGAATTCTTGGGAGACAGACCTCAAGCCCCAGTTCATCTTCCAATTTCCGACACACAGAAGGCACCTCACCTTTTTGTGTCAGTATTAGATGGCTTGAGTAATGCTTTATGATTGGTTTGGGCATGTTTCTCTTTCAGAAATGTTAGAATGGGGAAGATGAGATAATTCTTCAACTGTCTCAATCTTTAACAATTTTAATCAACTACGGTGTTTGTACTTGAACTAGCAGGTGTTTTATTTTTTCTTTGCCCACTTCCCCCCCCCTTCTCAGGTCAATCCATGTAACACACTAGCTGTAAAGTATTCTGATTATATTAACAAGCTGTGACCTGACATATAACTTAAATTTCCATAAATTTGCCTTGGTCCTTGATTAGCATGACTTTGAACGACCTGTGAGCTGAGTTCTCGAAAACTATTACGACCTTGACAGAACGGTTCTGTGCAGAATGGCTCGCACCGCCGTGCGCCGCATACACACCACAGACTTCCTGCTGCAGTCCAGAGTGCCTAAATGATTTCCACTTGGGGGGAATACAATCAGTGTTGGGTTCATCTCACCAGTCCTCCATATAAAATACACACAAACACAAAAATATACACATACAAACCGAAGTGCCAGTTTGTAAATTTTGCATTTCTTCCAAAATTCATACCAATCAGCCCAAGATTATGCTAAATCCAGTCCGGGAAACACTGGAGCATGCTCCCCTGGGTGGGCAACTCACACATAACAGACGATATCATTGCTCGTGGAGCTCGGGGCATCCCCGGACCTTCTGATTCTCTGTGAGTGCAGTTGTTTGGGAAGATGTCAGAATGTTCCCCAAGCAACTGTAATATCACATTAGATACACAGGGTGGGGCAAAAGTAGGCTTCCCATTGTGACTACGCAAAACACAGAGTTTATTCTTGCATTATCATTTATTAATTACCGTATTATTTTCCATAGGAACAACTGTAAACCTACTTTTGCCCACCCCTGTAAAAAACGTCAATAGCAAATTATAAACCTCCTAAATGGGTTGTAGAGCCATCCACTCCACAGCTTTTCACTAGCAGGCAGGTGAGGGTTGGAGAGGATGTGGACACGTGAGCTCGGTGAGGGCTGAGCGTGGGGGTTATGCTAGTAAGCTGGAGGAGTGGAGCGTCTTCCCAGACCGACCAATGAAATCAGTGCGGTGAAGCCTCAGCCACCCATTGCCGCTCCACATGCGGTGCAGAGGGCCTGGCCGCAAAGACAGAGCCGGCATGGTTCTGCATTTCCAGGATGCCCGCTCTAACCATTGTCAGCTCATCCCCTGTCAGTTCCAAGCCAACCCACTTTGTGGGTCAGTTCTCTGAAGCTCAGAGACAACCACAGAAGGACCTAATGTCCCACATTTACCACTCGGGGTTGAAACCTGGGTAAGTCAGCATCTGATAAGTATTCCCCATATCTGCGTCCTGGGCTGGCTGCATCCACATTAAACAGGAACAAGGCAATCCCTGTGTGTGTTGTGTTCTCTCATTTCTTCCCCGTAATGGCCTTACTTCGGGATGGCAATGAGAAAACAGTGGGTGGAGGATTAGGCTGAGTGGGTCCTAGGCCCAGTTTGCCCCTTCCTGACTGGCTCATCTTAGTTAAGTCCCTCACCAGATTTCTCGTGGACTGTTTGTTTCCTTATCTGTAAAAGGAGACCTTTAACTAGACATGATCTACGGTTCCTTTTTTAAATTTCAATGGTTTCTCCTTTCTTGGTAGCTTGCTCTCTCCCTGCCTTTGCTGGTGTCTATTTCTCCATTTCTAAGTTTTGAATTTTTAATCCTTCCCCTCAGTGGAGCCTCCCCCCCCATCCCTCCACCCCCCCCCCTCCCCGCCCCTCAGTCCACTGCCCTGGGAAAACCTCATCCGTCTGTAGCTGCAGCTCCCACGGTCCCCAGCACATTGCTTTCTGACCACTCCGTTGCGTAAACTGCCAGCTACTTTCCACAAAGACCTTCCTATTTTATTTATTCTACCTTCCCAACTTGGTGACATTCAATAAATAGCTTTTAAATAATCGACCTTCCTAACCTCTGGAGGGTCCCTTAGGCAAAGAGAATGGTTAAGAGAAGCCACACGTAGTTTTTCTGGCCAACTCTCTTCACAAAGAGCTGGTCTTGCCTTCTGTCCCTTCTGAGGTGATTTTTTAAACTGTGCGTCTTCACTGGTGATTCTAATCACCGACCAGGTTGCATTTGTTCACTCACAAGTTACAGGCACGTACCTGTGTCGGACACTAAGGAATACAGCCCATAACTCATAAAGTCACAAATACGTTACCTCCATAACAACCTAGTAACCTTCTATCATCCTAGATGGTGCATATGGCCGTGGACAGGGCCATATTTTCTTCCTGTCTCTAAACTGCCTTCTCTGCTTCATTCCTCCCTACCAACCAGCTCCTGATAGAGTTCGAGGCATCAAATCTTGTTTAATACATCTTTACTGAAAGTTTGTTTGTGGTTCAACTAGATCATATCCAATCAAAATTCATACCCTCAAAAGTCTTTACTTTTATGTTCTCTGTAAGCTATGCCTGCATTCAGATAATCCTGGTGGCCTTAATTTATCAACATCTTCTTTTATTATTCTTTTTGGTAGTATTATCAACAATATTTTTAATTGAGACATAATTGACATATAATAGTGTATTAATTTCAGGTGTACAACATAATGACTCAATATTTGTATGTCTTACAAAATGATCACCACATAAGTTTGGTAAATATCCATCACCATACAGTTACAATTTGTTTACTTGTGATGAGAACTTTTAAGATCTACTCTCTTAGTAACCTTCCAATATACAATACAGTATTGCTAACTATAGTAACCATACTGTATATTATATCCCCAAGACTAATGTATCTTGTAAGTGGAAGCTGGTACCCTTTGATCCTTCCCACCCATTTCACTTTTACATTTTCTTTTAGACTGTGCATATCTTTAGCGCTCTGGCACACCTCTGCAGGTTCCCACCAACAAAGGCCCATCAGGAAACACTACGTGGAGGGATTGTCTCTTGTTTTATTTTCTATATTTCCCCCCTAAAACCACATGGGTTTTGGCACTTGGGACATTCCCTTTCCACAAAGGACACAATAAAGATAATTCAACTGCCTAAATCTGGGCGAAGGGAGACAGCAATTAGGATAGCTTTGGGATATAAGGGAGTGACCAGTAGGTGGCTCAACCGGGGGAACCGCAACTACAACGACAGAGTCCCTAATTAACAAACCACTGCACACCGAAACACGCCTTCACACTCCCGCAAGTGGCCAAACGGCACCAAAGGCCCAAATTTCAGGGAGGCTACAGTTAGATATTTAAAATTCATGAGCTTGACCAAGGTTTAGCAATGTAAATTACTCGTCCCTTAGGCTTGTCCAATTCTGTTATGATGAAAGATACAGCATTGGAGCAAATTTTAACTGCAGTACTGAGTTAAACGACATTCATACAGGAAATTATTGACAGCCTTCAGAAAGAACTGCTTTTCCTTAGTAACTTAGCAGCAAGTGCACAGGGATGAAAAAAGAATGTTATAGTTACATGACATTCTTTAAACCTGAATGTATGTATATAAACATTACTTTTGATAGGATGGCAAAACATCAATTCAAGAAAGGCCTAAAAAATTCTCCTATTTCTGAGACCATGAGCCAAGAATGTAAGGTACTGTCCTCAAAGCGAACAAATCTGCCTGAAATAGTCACACTGGTTCGGATTTCAGGACTCATCTGAAATTGCCTACTGGTTGAATGAAATACCACCTGTAAGCACTGAATCATATTTTCTTATAGAGGTGTATTCTGAATTTTTTTTCCTATTGGGAAAACAAATTTGCAGATTTCAATTTCAGAAACACACCAGGAGGCAAAAGAAAAATCAGCGTTTCTGCCTGTTTCATAGCCAAAAGATAATGGATTCTTAGGCTCTTGGTCAAGAATTCCTGCTTCAGAATTATCCAAAGCAAGCAGCTGGCCAAAAACCAATTTGAACCCTCCAAAGATTTTTAAGTTCACCATCCTTCAGAAACATGCCCAGAAAATACCACATCAGGCTTTAGTTTATCAAGAGCATGTTTGTGGTCGTCCATTTAGAATTGTTGACCACAACTCTTAATTCTTACGGCATAACCTCCATCTGCCATCTAGCTTGCTGAGTAGCAAAAAGTTGGAGGTGGTGGCAGATAATGACATTGGACAGTGGGAGGGAACAAGAGAAATCAAATGCTCAGGTTTGGGGGAGAAATTACAATAGAAATCATCTTGCTCTGTATGCAGTGGAAATTACGCTTTCTGCTGCCACCTCATCCAAACGTCGCCATTAGCAGAGGCGGTAATGAGAATGTAGTCTCATGTGGACGATCCGCTTGTTCTCGCTTTGCTTTCAATTTCACAGCTGTCTATCAACCAACCAATTAAGCTGCTAATTTATTAATGCTGCCATTCCGTATCTCCTATACCTTCACCACCAAAAATGCAGTGCTGTGAGCTGTGTAAAAACTAGCCCAGGGAATGCGAGCAACCAAAGGCCAAAGGTGAGAAGACTAAAAAGGAGGAGAAAAAGGGCCATGAGAGAGAACAAAGGAAAAGGTGACCTCTGGAAGCAAATACTAGAAGAAACCTATTCAACAAAAACTTTCTGGTTTAACTTTCTGGTAAATCATGGGGCAAGGAATGGAATGCATGCCTCTTTTCACAAAAGCTATAGGCAATAAGTCTTAGAGATGTTTTGTTAGATTATTATAGCACCCCTCTGAGGTCAAAGAAATGATGGAATAAAAAATCAGAATATGAGAACACTAAATTATTCTGATTTAGAGAAATCACAGCAAAACCTTTCCATCTGACTTGTGATTGATGAAACCAGGATGCAATCCATACCCAATACTAGGGATCCCATTGAAAAGCTTTCTGGTGACTAGTAAGAGAGGCCTATCTATCCTACCACTCGTTTAAGGTTTACGAGCACTACAGAGAAAAACACAACTTTGCAGATAGCTATTTTCAGAAACAGCAGAGAAAAAGTAGAGCTGTAAATGAGGTTTTCCTACTATGCAAATAGTCATCCTCATAATTCTGACATGCCGTTTTAATACATGTCTAGCACTCTTTGAACTCACCTATAAATTATCAGTAATATTTGCTGATATTATCAAATACCATTTTCTCACTAACAAAATATTTTCACATATCTTATCTCATCATATTCTTCAAAGCACTTAAGAACTAGTTTCACCATTTTTCAAAAAAGGGAAGTGAGCCTTAACACATAACTAAATTAGCTAATCTATAAGGCCAGCAAATGAGATTTTTCAACCCGAAGAACAGCACCCATTCTATAATACTGCAATACACTGCAAGCTTGATAAATGATTTTGAAAATAATAATTTTTTTTTCTGACTGGATTTAATCTGGGGACCAGCCTAAAGCATTTGGCACTAAGACTTTTGAATAAAGTGAATGATCAGGCAAGATAATGTTATCGGCAATTTAAAAAAACAGATAACTATCTATGGCTCTGAAGATAAGTTCAAAAGAGAAATTTAGAAGGGCTTTTGAACAACAATGATATGTTAGAATACAGGCACACTTCAAAGGTAACGAATTTAAAGGATGATAATGGCTGGCAAAATATTTTGCACAGAGTAGACAGGCAATGAATGCTGGCAGAAAAAGTTTAAAGGGAGCACTTCCATGTGTGAGGCTTTCTAATAAATAGTCTCATCAGAAAATTATGCACAGACATTAGAAATGTAAATGGGTATAGATCCTCTTGTGAAAGTTACTAAGAACCTTAACATATCTGTGTATATTGGTCTATTTATTCCAATTTAAGCAGTTAGCCTAAAGCGCTAATCTAAGATATTGACTAAGATGTTTTTAAAGTGTTTGCTATGGCATTCATTACTGATGTGTAAACATTTGTAAAGAGAAAACAAAACCAAACAATATTAAAACAAAAACCAATAATAGAGGCCTCACTAATATAATAGGGTATTAATCAGCTCTTAGGATTTTATTTTAAAGAATTGTATTTATTTGCAAAACACTTTAAACACAGACCTATACTGCAAAAGAAGAGCAAAGATTATATATACTAAAATGTAAAAATCTGTTTTCTGAGATTATTTACAATTTTTCCTTATCTTAATATATACTAGGTACATTGTTTTTATACAGGCACCTTATTTTAAAGTCAGTAGCTTACCAATGATTAACATGGATTGAGTCTTTGCCTTGTGTCAGGGATGGTTCTAACCTTTTTATGCATATTATCTCATTTACTTCTCATAAAAATCATTGATGTCCAGGCATTTGTCCTGTTTACTGGATGAGGAAAGTGGGGCAGAGAGATGTTAAAGAACTAGCTCAGCATCACCTTCCTAGTAAGCAGCTGAGCTGGGGCTCGAACTAAATCATCTGACTACAGAACTCCTGCCCCTCAGGCCATGCCATGCTGTTCACACAACACAGGCTGCTTCCTGAAGGGTCAGAATGCATCCGCGTCGTGGAGGAAGAAGGGCACCTCTTGCAACTGTGACCCTTGTCTGTGAAACTGTATAAACCCTGTTGGTGAGGTGGCTTGTAATTCTGATGGTGCAGTAAGTGTGATTAAGTTACCCTACATATAACCAGCTTTCATGAATGTGTTTCTTCTTAATCCTGGCAACACATAAGCAAGCTACTTAACACAGAGGAATGTTACATCTATTTACATCCATTTGGATCCACTTACAGCCTATCAGGCACTGGGACGGAGTCTGGGAATAATTAGCGAGTTCTTGTGCTCGCTGCTGTAGTTTCCAGTTCTTTTGAGGGAGCACGCAATTTTTAATGAAGCTATTTCCTAACCGTGGGAGACTCGGATGGTTTCCTTGCTAAAATATGCTCCTCAGGCACCACTCCCTGGGTAGATCAAAGGCAACACAGGTAATTTTCATCGGTTTCAGAAACCCCTGTTAAATGCACCGGCAAGTATAATTTCCTCAAACACCACAGGTGCTAAAATCGCAAAGGCCTAAGTCAGTCACAATAATAAAAATATAGTTTCATCATTAGCGTATCAACTGCGAAAACATAAGTTTTACTATGAATAGTAGACACTTCTGTTATGATTTCATTTAAGTGTCCTCTGAAAAGTTGAGTCTAATTTAGACTGGTTTCTTTCTTTCTGGGTATTATCACTGATTTTTAAATTTACTTATTTTAAGAATATTTATAATCAGATCCCTTCCTTATTAAAAAGAAAAAAGAAAGAATTCAAATGTGACTGTATACCTCATATTTGATTTATTTGTCACCTTTTCTCCAAATACCATGTGATTCTCGTACCAAATGCAAGTGAAAACGCTTACGTCCTGTTGCTTGTTTGAGACTTCGGGATAAATAATACCCTTGCACAGTATGGTGCAAATCGGCATCTTTAAGAAGGAACTCAAAGGCACACACAGCTGTAAGTGTGTCAAGTTTTATTCCAACCTTCTCTGTTTATAACCCACCTTGTTTAAGGGGGATCTGTAGTGGCTGACCCCTGTGGTAGGGAGGCGGGGATATAACAGTGTCAGCGGAAGATGTACCACGTTCTCATGAACTCTGAGCCGATTCACTGCAGGCCCAGGAAGAGGCGGCTCACTAGGTGTCGCGTGTAGTAATACAGACTGATTTACCGCCTGATGGCTGCGAACAAAATCCACTGCTCGAGTGCTATATTTTATACCAACCGAAAAAGAGAATTCATGAAAAGTATGTAAGGGAACAGCCTACATAAACGGCCCCTTAACTGCATGAACAATTTAGAAACAGACAATGAGTACCTTGGTTTCTCACATGCAAAAATATTGTTCATGCCTTTCAAGTATCTAACAAAATAAAACACAAATCAAAAGTGATTACAGAACTTCTAAGGAGTGAAACTGCATTCTCTGCTGCCTTTTATTTTAGGTGTTGATTTTGCTGGAAAACAATATACTAGATTGAGACCCAAACTCTAGGAACTGTTGAGGTTCTAGCTACTGACACAGCTAGGATTTGGGGAAGCAAATATCTGTACATGTATCGGAATATAAGGTCCCCCATGAGATGTAGCAACCAGGTTTTAGTTTTAGTGCAACAGTGTAACTGTTGTGTGCCTAGCACACTGGGACATTACATGGTGTCACCTGTACTTTCTGCTGAGTAACTTGAGATTTGTGGTCAAGTCTCAGATTTCTTTTTTACTTAAAAATATTTCCAGGTCTAATTGTTCTAATTCTGTACTTACCTGACTGATTTTTCCTTGTGTTAAACTCCATGTTGTTCTCACCTTGACTGATCTATAATTACCTGGCACTTCATTAATTAAAATATTCAATTCAGCTGTTTTTCTGTTCTATCTACAGCCTAATGTTTAAATGCAGACTTGCTTTCGTCTCTGGGAAGTTTACTCATTGTTCATGTACTTTTGCAGTACCTTCCCCCCGTTCTAAATGAATAAATGAGCTTAACTCATCATGCATTCATGATGAGACATGTATGTTATTATAGAAAGCACACAGACAACTTGATTAGAAATGAATCAGCTGATGCTGAGAGATCAATATGTTGTTCTTGCTTTTCTACACAGACATCCTGAAAAATACTTCTGGTTACATTTACAGAAGTATATTTACAATAAGACAGTAAGTTTCAATTCAAGAAAACTTTTTGGAAACGTCACTATTGGAGAAGAAGGAACATAGACAGGTTTGTGTCACCTGGATACAAAGAGCACGGATTACCTGGCTCACACGGCTGTAGGAGGGAATGGAAGTGTTATTTAAGGACGGGGCGCAAGGCATGCCGTCCAGCGCTTGCAGGAAGCAGGCGGGTGTAGTCCATGGCAGCACACAGTAGCTTAGAGGCACACCCAGCGCTTCCCTAGGCTTAGCCAACCAAGACTAAGAGCAAGATACGGAACACGAGGCCACAGAGTCTCAGGAGGGTGTAACGCTGCTGCATAACTGCATTTTAGAGCTGGAAAGGACTTCACGGCCTTTGCAGATTCTTTTTTTAAAAAACCATAGTTGGTAACTTTTTGAGTTCGCCAGAGACAACACTATACATACAGGTCCACAGACCTGCCTCAGCTGCAACTCTACAATCTCCCTGAAGACCGAGAAGAAAAATCACTCGTATACACCCTGCCAAGGTGGTGAGACTAGCAAACCATGGAATCATTGGGAGTGGGGTTGTGGCTTAGGTGTAATGGATTCCCTCTTCCATCGCCTCTAATTAATTCTTCATCTCTGTCTCCATTCCAGCAGACATGCTTACTAGCCAAGTTGTATTAAGAACCTTTCGAACAGCTTCATTAAAAAAAAGTGGACAAGACGTGGGCAGGTGATGCAGACAGACAGAAACGTCAATCACACGGTCTTTCACTCCTGATGGCTGTCCCTGCAGCATTCACAAGCGTCTCCCACAGAAAAGCAACCTCTGCTTTCCCGAGATGGCACGCACACACAGAGAGTGGTTCACAGTAGGGCGACTGTGCCGCGCTTCTTGATTATCGCACACTACGTGGTTATTAATGCTGCCTTCTTTCACTCAAAACGGCGCCCCGATTTGGACAATAAGTTGCACACTCTGTGTACATTGAACAGGAATGTTAATTCATTTAAGACATTGAAACAAACTTAATAGGACCACTTTAAGCAATTTAGTAGCCATGCATAATTTTCTTAAACCTTCTTCAAGTTTCTAGATTAAATACCAAACAAGCCACAACGAAGAAGTTAATAGATTTGTGCTGAATTAATTGGTTGACTAATATATGGATGGATAGCAGAATAAGAGGTTGAAGTTGGTGAGGGAGAAATACAAGTTTAGACAGTAAAGACAAAAGAATTATGTCCAGAATGATGAGGTTCATGAGTCACTTGCTCACGTTCCCTGGTTTCTTTTAAGGCAGCATTAACACTGAGGGAAGGCGAAATCACCCAACCCCACAGACCTGTTTGTTTGGGGTGAGAGTGACATGTGACCCTGGCATTGTCACGTGAGGAACTTTTTGTCTCAGCAGCCGTGATAGAAGCAGACAGCCCACTACTTCAGTGCAGCCCACTGCTACCCCTGTCATGTCAGTCAGAACTCTTCCCCCAACTCCAACTCCGAGTAACTCCAGGGATCTTACAAAACTGCTCAGGCATCTTTACATCGCAGATATCCCGCAGGGGCAAGGACATGCAGAGCCCAGGGCATCCAAATGCAACTTTTTGCCTCCTGGGACTAACAATTTAATCCAGGTGGCAAATATTTCTTAAAATATTCTTCAAAAGGATAACTAGGGAATGGTAATGGGAAAAATATAATAAAGATTATATTTTTAAAAAGAAAAAAGAAATTCCATGTAAGGTTTGTTTTAACTGGGAGTAGGTGCCCAGCCAGGCCACTTCTCCTGAGTGGGACTTGGCTGGTAGGTATGAAAGAGACACAGGTCCGTCCCAGACCGACAGCTATGCCTCCTGGTGGGGTGTCACGATCACCCGCTGAGGTGTCAGTACTACCGTTTCCGTTGGGCTCTGTTATTTAAAACAATTCCTTTATCTCTCTGAATTTGAGTGTTCCCACGTGCTAAAGTCTTCCTTCTTCCTTTCAGCTATTAGTAGTAATCACTGTGGTGCTGCCCCTACCCTAAAATAGACGTGCTAATGCCTGAAAGCGTTGTTGGGAAGCTGAAATAGAGGAGTAGGGACACTGTAAAGAGCACTGTGTTGTGTAAAAGCAAAAGTCTTATTCGCTGGCCCTTCCCATGCTCCTTGTCAGCCCTGCGTCCCTGGTCTCCACATCATGTCTTCCTCCCCTCCCTTTCCACCCAAATGCCGGCTGCATTGACAGGGTATACTCTGGGCAGCATCTTGTTATACTTTTGATTGTTTTCTGTAGTTACCACTTCTACTAGGCTGGTAGAAGACAACTATGTAAGCCTTGAGTGCCCTGAACACAAGCGTGCACACCCCCCCCCAAACACATACACACTCCACACACAGAGTCAATGTCTGCTTGTTTGTTTATTTGAGAAGGAAGACGACGAAAGCGCCCTGTGCCTAGTTCCCAGCAAGCCTAGGTGAGGCTTCCATAAACAGCCGTCTGGAAAGTAACCAAAGGCAACGACAACTAACATTTGCTGAGCACTTACTAGAAGGCAGGTGCAGCCTGACTGGATTTAATCCTTTGAAAGAGGTGCTATTATCCTCAATCTATGGATGATGAAACCAAACACAGAGAGGTTACGTGTTTATGCATTTGTGCAATCTCTGAGTGACAGAGGCAGAGTTCAAACCCCTGTTAGTTTGGCCCCAAAGCCTGGGCTCTCAGTCACTGCCACTGCAGAAGACGCCCCTGGGCAGCCGAAACACTGTCACAAAGCCCGTCCACTAAGGAGAGTGAGAGGGAAGCACTTGACTTCATCAGGGTGTGATTGGTATCCACAGTGAATACGTACCGTTCACTCTTATTCTACACGCGAGTGTGGGAAGCAGTACATTTAAAACGAGCAGAGCTGGAGTCGGGCACACTGCTGTCCTGACTCTCACAAAGAAGAAACTGTACGCTTAAATATGTGTAATCACATATAATAAATACATAAATATATGCAGATATATTTATATAGCAAATACAAGAGCACAAAACTCAGTAGACTGGAAGACTGAAAAACTATACTGTAAAAATCCAGGACCCAGATCCACAATGGTCATCGTTAAAAACCAAATGAAGCCAGATCAATCTTAGAGAATATCGTTTACAGTGATTAGGAAGTCATGAAATATTAGGAAAGATGTTCTTTTCCTGAAAGAATTCAGACCTATGAATATGCTTCAGTTATTCAAACAACTAACTTTAGCAGGGCGCTAGTCCTCGATAGTGCTGGATAAATCAGGACTTAATTTTTTTATATTATTATGTTATTGTATCTTTTTTTATACTCATATTGAGACTTATGTTTTTATACTGATTATATTAACACACTATATTAATATTCTTAATAGTCTACCATTGCGTCAGACCATGTGTAGGTAAGATGAATCACTTCCTGTAATACACCCATTTAAAGCACCCCGGCACTCAGCCATACAGAATTCCTTTGTCCATATTAACAACAGCTCACGAAGACCCCACAGCTTTCTGCCTTTCCTCTGCAACCTGTTCACCCTCCTTCAAGACCGTGCCCAGGTGTCCTCGGATGCCAGGCCCCGTGAGTCGAAGACCCCGAAGGCAGCAAGCAGGCCCTCGCCGACTGAGCTCCCGGCCAGGCAGCTCCATGTTTGTGGCAGCCTCCTTTGTTCGCGCTCAGCAAAACCATGAGCAGCACAAGTCTCCCGGGTGACACATGGGGTTAGGAAACAGTGCAAGAAAGATACCTGCTCAGGTTCAAAACCAATGTCGCCACTTTCCCTACTGCACAGCCCTCTGAGTTCATCACCGCTAGGAACAATGAATCAAATTTGAAGGGTTCCACTGGCTCCTCTTCTGGTCTCCATTTAAGAGGGCAGCCAAGTGGGGACAGGAGCCAGCTGGGGCGGGACGGGGACTGAGAAGGAGGTGGGGAGTTCTCTTCTAGAAAGCAGCAGGCACACACACAGAGGGGGTTGCTGCCGCCCATGGTAGCCAGGGGTGACGCTGGCAGCTGGTCATCATCATCCCTTGTCACCATCCCTTGTCATCATCCCTTCTCAGCCTAAACACCAGGTCGAAGAGTCCCATCAGGAGGCCCCGAGAGAAGGATGTGGAGGCAGGCACAGGAAGGCTCCAGGGGGTGGCGAAACGTCCACCTCGGTGAGTGACCGAATATCTGTACCCCCACCTCCTCAAGCACAGCATGAAGTTGTCCATGGCGGGGTTCATGTCTTCATCGCCACTGCTGACCTCGCATCTTGCAAAGGCACTTGACACAGGATCGGAGCTCATAAAACATTTGCTAAAAGCAGCAATCAGAGACTAGGCACCGGCCCTATCCATTCTGTCCAACCCAGGAGGAGTCCACAAGCTTCCTTGGGCTCCTCGGCCATTCTTACACAATCATTACATACATTTGATTTCAAAGACGAAGTTGCTGTGTACTTTTAATATGGAAGCAGTTTGAGTGAATCCCATGTTTATTTTCTTACTCCCATACTGCCTTTTGGACTAATTCCAGGCTTCACTTCACTTTAGTAATAGCTGAAATCTAATCAGGGCTGTATATTCTTAGCCTGGGTCTTCATCCCTCTCTGCCTGCCTCTCTTCTTCCCTCCACCCTCTTTCTCTTCTTACCCCTCCCCAGCCTTACTCCCCCTGCCTCCACCTCTCTCCCTTCCCCTTTCCCTTCCCTCCTCTCAATTTCCAGCCTCCTCTCTGTATACAGATGGCTAGATGGAGAGATCTACTTCTCTCTTCTCCTTCATTCTCGCTTCCTTCCTTTTCCCCTCTCTTCCTCTGTCCCCTGCTTCCACTCTCTGTCTCTCTGCTTCCTCCCTCAGTTGTCCCTTTCTCTCTGCCTCTCTGCCACCCCTTGTTCCCATACCTCGCTGCCCTCCTTCGCTCTCCCGCCCCACGTCCAGTGTGTGAGAATGAAAGCTGTGCTTTCGGAGTTGGTTTTGTTTTATTGTGCCCTAAAATTAAACTCTATGCAAGTAGGACTTAGTGTTATTTTCCCACCTTTACCTTGATAAATTGTGTGTGTGTGTGTGTGTAACAGCAAAGTTCTCTGTTGAAAGGGAATGGGTGGAGGCTTCTAAAGTTATAATTAATTACACTTATAAACATATCAACAGTAAGTTTACTCTAAACAGACCAGTAATTCACCAGCAAAAGTTAAAGAAATAAAACTACTTTACTTAAAAAAGGAAATCAGTTACAAACACCTGAACACTGATTTCGTATAAAGTGTATCCGAATTGCCATTCGACAGCCATCTGATTTGGGGTAGAAGTTTTTCGTTGTTGTCATTCTCATCTCCTACAAAAAAATGGAGTTCAGAAGCAAGAGTAACTTGGAATTGTTGTTTTTTTTTTTTAATCTAAAAGTCCCACTTGCTCTGGGTAGGTTTGCATGAGATGAACTGCCATGTGGGTCACTTATTCTAGGAAAACCTCCCAACCAGGAATTCTGAGTATTAATGATCCCCAGGAGCGGAGAATATAACCTTTGAAAGCTCTCGGTAGCACTGACGCAGGGCAACAAGCCTTCCGGAGCACAGATTCTCTGTTGTCATTCATCTGCATTGTCTTTTCATATATATAAAAAGACAGACCAGGAAACTACCATTTTAAGTATGGAGAAAAGCTACATTCATTGTTCAGCCATATAAGGAAGTCAAAACTTTGCAGGGCTAGTGCAGGCAAGGACAGAAAGCTACTAATAAAACGTTTCTTTTTTACTCAGGAACAAAGGGTAATAAATACTGAGAGAAGAAATAATAGATACTAATTGGTTGGGTCGGGTCCACAGACGGACTATAGCAGTTAGCGTTTTTCTTGCTTCTCAAACTCAGTTACTCGTGGCTTTCCTAGAGTGGGGGGGGGGACGCAATGTGGTTAATGCACATTCGAGAATCCCGGAAGAGAGAAACACTGCTCCGATTTCTCCTTTCTGAGCTGCACCAGCCACGCCGTGGTCAGGGGCCCCGCCTCACAGCCTCCCACATGCTCATCCTGGCCCCTGACCAGGTGGCTCTGATGGCACAGTCAGGCAGTCCTACCGCTAAATTCTAGGTCCACTTTATTAGCTGTGTGACCCCAAGAATGTGAGTTAGTCTCTAAGCCTCACCTCCTTCATCTGTAAAATGAGTATAACAGCCCCTACTTACTAAAGTTGTCACAACAATTAAATCAAATGAATAATGTAAGAAACAAAGAAGGAAACCTGGCTCTCAATACATCTTGGACCACTACCACCTTCACCGCCATCATCACCTCCAACATCAGCAACACTGCTACCACCACCACCACCTCTAACACCACCACCACCTCCACTACCACCACCATCACCCCAGTTACTACCACCACCACCTCTACCACCACCACAATCATCACCACCACCACCACCTCCACTACCACCACCACTACCTCCACTACCACCACCATACCCAAATCACCAACTGTACCACCCCCACTACCACTACCATCACCACAGTTACTACCACCACCTCTACTACCACCATCCTCATTTGACAGATAAGGCAAGCTTAGTTAATTTGCTTAAAGTCACAAAGCTAGCAGGGGACAGGAGTAGAGCTCAAACTTAGATGCGGAATCCAAATTGAGAGCTAGTCCTACGTCCGTCTTTATCTCAGGAAGTCTAACATGGCAAAGTGGTGGCATCTTGGTTCCGAGGGTCACCCACCACGGGGCTTCAAGGGTACCCGAAGCTCTCATACATAAGCCTGAGAAAAACTGTATGTGGAAATAAAATATCCCAGGCTATTTCACTAATATCGGAATTACCAGGTGAAGTGAATTTCCTTGGTTGCCCTGTTATCGAATACCCAAGCTCTGCTTATGCCCCTTGCCTCCACATCTTCAAGTGTCACCAAAGAACACAATGCCTATTCCCATATCTGACCCTGCGGAGACCATTGTAAGAAGGAAAGAAAATGTCATCTGGAGCACCAATCCTCCGGAGAAAGGCAGGAAATGAAAAGGCATTGTTTATTTCGGCTGTGAAAAGAATGAGGCCTTGGCGGGCCCAACCTTTGGCAAATAGATGGGCATGACGTAGGTGGTATGTGGAGCCAGGAGAGGAAGAAAAGAGGAGATTTCCTTTCATTCTGCCCATATTGTTGACTGCTTGCTTTCCCTCCCAGGACCTTCTGGACTCCCCACTGTCAGGTCAGAAAGTGCAGGGCAGTGTGGGAAGCCAGCAGCTAACTTCCACTGGCTGCTGCAGCTGCTTGCCTGCTCAATGAGCAAACACAGTGCCCAGGGCGCCCCGAGGCTGGCTCACCTAAGGTGGTTATAAAGATCTTCTCTAGTGCCACAGACCCGCCTTACATTTTGGCTGTTCTCTCTTCCTTTCCTGTCACCTGGCTTAGAGCCACTTCTATTCTACTGTTGCAAAGATAACACCTGGTTATCTGGCATTTGCGATGCCCTGGGGGCCTAACAGCTTTCCCATCCCAAAGAAAGAATCTCTGATGAGCAGATTTCAGTAACCAGGACAGAACGTGATGGCAAGACAGGGCGGGGCAAAAATACATGTACAGTTGTGTATTTGAAAAATAACAGAAGAATTAAAAATAGTCATGTAAGGACAAACTCTGTGTTTCAGGCACTCACATCTGCAAACCTACATTTGCCCCGCCCTGCATTTCATAGGAAAACCTCTGCAGTCCTGGAAATCCTGTAGCCCACAGAAAATTTCTACACCTCAGCTAACAAAGAGCAGCACAGTAACAAATAATCCTATTTTAGGTGTCACACCCTTAAGGTTGCTCCATTCAAAAAGAGAATTAAGCATGTTTAAATCTCTTTCCCAAGGTTACCAGTGTCCTCAGGAAAGAAAATCCAAGAAAATTTCGTCCCACTTTACAAGTCAGTGTAAAATCTGCTCAGGTTTTACCAGGATGCAGGCAATACACTGGGAGTGGAGAAAATGGGGTGTGAGTGGGAGGCAAAATGGGTTGCAGGCTGCTCAAGCAAAGTTCCTGGAGACCAAGGACCAGTTCACAAGTGCAAAATAAAGTACCGAGATTTTACCAAAAATCTAGTAAATGTTCCGTGGGAACTAACTACAAGACATAATGGGGTACAAAAGGGCAAGCACATAAGCCTTTTTTCTTTTCAAGTAGGTCAGTTACTTGTTTTTTTAAATGCTATATTACTGAAGTAAAAGAAAACCACGAGATTTACCCTCTGAAGAGATTTTTAAGTGTCTGCTACAATTTTGTTAAGTACAAGCACAGCGCTGGACGGCAGATCTCTACAATGTATTTCTCTTGTGTTACTGAAGTGCTCATTTTACTTGTTAACCAGCAGCTCCCCATTGCTCCCTGCCCTGCCCCTGGCTCCCACAGCTCTGCTCTCTGCCTCTACGAGGGATTATTGTAGCTACCTCCTGTAAGTAGAATCATGCAGTATCTTCCTTCCGTGCCTGGCTTAAAGGGATATATACTCAGGTTAATTTAAATGTCCTTGTAATGATTTAAAATCCCATTAAAGAAAATAAAAGCTCACAGGAGTCTTTCACTACGTTTGATAACCATCTTGTGTATTTAGTGAAATTGTCCGTATTCCCAGGTTTACCAAGATAGAGCTCCATCTTGAAATGCACAGGGCATTTTTCTCTTTAGTTATGCCTTCTGTCCTTCAAAAGGAAATGTAAATATTTTGTCCAAAGTCAGGGCCTCATAATGATGAGCTTGCACCAGGTCTTCATAATGATGTCTGTACTTAGGAAAATGTGTTATCTCACTTCCCATTTTACAGTATAAGGAGTATATTTTTCTGCTTCCTTCATCATGATTAGTCCAGTATTGGGCGCAAGTCAGAGCTTATTAAATATGTGCAGGTTGACTGATACACAAAGTCTTCTCCATTCTCCAGCCTTGAACCAGCGAAGCATTTAGCCCCCTGTGTCATGGTCTTGAACGATGACTCAGAAAAGAGTCTATAATTTAAACAGTTCAGTGTGTCTAAACTATGAAACCTCCTCCTTTGCTAAGATAAAATGTCTTTACGTAGCTGTGTTATAACCCCAAACACGAATTAGCAGTGAGAAAATGCCATTACAACAGCAAACCTGGCAATCTGGTTGACATGGTAACAACCCTCACACCCGTCATTCATTCAGGCTCCTCCCAGCTGTAGTGACTTCAAAGTCGTAAATGTTTCTCTCTACTTTCACCCTGTCTTATCATTGTAAGTGCTATGCATTCAGGAGAGCATATGCATCTCTAAAGACATTTCCTGGGGTTGTGATTTAGATTTGCAGATAATTCCCCATGTGGTTTGGTTCTAAGAATCAATAAATATTCCAGTCTGAAAAGATAATCCACCAAAGCAGAAACCCATTAAAGTCCTAAAATCATTCCATCCAAATTTCTTACATCAGTGTACTGTCTAGGAAAATTCTATGTCAATGTAAACTATTTATTTTTACTTTCAATTAAGTACGTTAAGTTTTGATGCAACAGGTAAATTTAGTAGGTTAAATGTAGCAGATGCAATTCTTCTGCCATAAAGTAAATCTTCACTTCGTTGTAATCAAGGTAACATGTGCTAATAGCCCTTCTTGTCCTACATTATTTTTTCTAGTATTTTTCATCATTTCTGATTCCCCAAACATAATTATTCTTCTGTTGCTTCAAGTTTTTTTAATATTTTTGTTTGTTTGTTTCTTGTCCTTTTTATAGCTGTCAGCCTTCTCATATTATCTGTTTGATTTACTCGCAGATTTGAGCCACTCTCTCCTACGGCCAGGTCTTTATTCCTTAGGGTTCTACAGAGCAAAAGAATACTGGTAACATAAACAGTAAAAACAAAGTATTTCTTTTCCCTGGAATGTAATAATAATAATTCCCTGAAATTTATATAAAAATATAATTTTATTTTTTCTATTTCTTTTCCTCAACAAAGTAATGTAAATATTTAGTGTCAAACAGCTACATTTGTTAAGATGTCTTGCGTACTTTACTTCCTAGTTAATAAAGTTACAATCATATTTGAAAGTGTAATAGTTGTTAAAACAAGATTTATTCTGGACAGATCTATCATTTAATAAATTATGCTGCTCTGCAGTGCCCAGGCAACTGACTCGCTAACTAAAACACTATGTGCATTTTCCAACATACATACTTTGATTTTCAACTCTACATTTTAAATATATAATAGTAAATGCTGGTGAGCTTTTGAATTGTCTTCCAAAAATGATACTAATGCTGAGCTATAACTAAGTACTATAATTATATTTGATTTGTATGTATATTAATTAATTAACCTTAACATTTTCTGGAAGAATCCAGCTAGGTTAGAGCTTGGAAGAACAAACAACATTTTGTAATAATTATCACTACTAAACTAGCATCATTAAAGGACACTCATTAGCAGCATGCCAACTTTGCGGATATCACCTACCAAACCACAAATCAAATTAGCATATTCATTTATTTTTTATTAGCTGTTAACACTAGACAGAATTCCTTGTTGAAAGTCAAGAGTAGCTGGCTTGGGTTTAGTATTTGACATTGATTGAGTTTATAGGAACACCTGGGCTAACTGTTAATTGTATCTATTTAATCGATTTTGCCATTATAATTTTTAAATGTTTTGCCAAGAATACATTTTATTAGAGACTACAGCACCATATATCACTTATTGGTATTTTTCTCAAATACCGAATTTGATCTTAAAAAGTTCAGATTGAAGTAATTCAACTCATCTCTATAAAAAATGTAAATGAATAGGCATAGGCAGACTTATACATTTAAATGACTTCTATACTAAAAATCAGATGAAAGATTAGGAATCCATTTTGTTCTGAAAATCAAAGATTCAGTAAAGCTGACTGCCCACTGGTCTCCATCCCTGATCAGACTGGACCCTGTTTCTACCTTGGTTAACGGCTTCTAGAAACTAGACAGCCTCTACGTCCAGGCACTCCCAGGAGTTTCTTTATGGTAGTCTGGAAACAATCATAAATCCTGGCTCTGGGCAGAGCATTAAACAAACAAACAAAAATATGTTTGAAGTATTTAATGAAGCTCAGTGGTGTCAGCAGGTCCTACTATGTTCTGGAGGTTCTGAAGAAAGAAATGTCTTGTGATTACCTGTGTAATTGGATGAGATGAAAGTTCATTCTTAAAAATAAATTGGGTTGACGCTCCATAGTTCATTAAATTGGGTTGACCCTCCATTGCCTGAGGACAAAACTTCCTTGTTTGAATATGACTCTGTGGACCTGACGTTGGAAGCAACTACCAGAGGAAACACGACCCATAAACAAGGTAGAATGAGGGGACTTTGATAATATTAGATTTCTCTAGAAACACTGCGTTTGAAAGTTTGGTGCCTATCTTAAGGCTAAGTTCCAGGCACTCGATCAAATTTATTTAAGCAAGAGACCTACTAAGCATCCATCAAGTTTTTCATCATTAGTAAAACTCTATCATGTCATGATAAAATTTCTTTAAAATTACAATTCTAGAAAAGGGAAAAATTATAGGGCTGTAATTTTATTCAACTGATAAATAAAAGCCTTTGCCATTTCTAAAATTTCATATTTCAACGTAGCACATAAAGTCCAGTAAGAGATTTTAGAACTAGAAACTGGCAATGAGTCTAGAATAGTCCTAAGACATGTATGCAGAGGTGCCATACTGATAATTCCACCAATTCTTACCACTTTGCACAAGATATGTAACTTTTTAAAGCAGGAGTTTGGCACTGCTCTTCCTTAGCAAGAATTAAATCACTTTAATGGCAGAGGGTGAGTGTTTTAAATGCAGCTGGCAGAATAAATTATCCCATCAAATCACTCAGTCTTTTTTTCCGTTCTTTTACACTGTGCCCAAAAGAAGGCTTTTTATTTACAGTTTGGTAAAAGTCCTGGACAGCAAAACAGACAGGAGAAGCATCTCAAATAAACAAGGTCAGAGCCATTATTAAAGGAAAACAGGACCAAATTTTCATGAGAAAATATCCTAAGTAAAATGAATAAAACAAAAGCACCAGTGTGGTCGTATTCAAGGGCTACCCTTGTGAGCTCACTTAATAACATGCCATACTCCTTTAATAACATGCAATATACTTTTATATGGCTCACAAGTGCTCCCTAATACAAGAGGGTTCAATAACTGAAATGACTGGAAGACATAACGAGGAAGAATTCCTAGCAAAGGAATAGAGTTTATATGCTAATGCAGGCAGGATCACATTTGAAGCAAGGCCTTTGGGAAAATCCTTCCCGATATGCAGAATATTCATTTGCTACCATGTTACTATCATTTAATAAAACACGTGACCTAACAAAACACATCTCAATAAGTGAAACATTAACATTATAAGAACCAACATAAAATACATTGTCATCAAAAGCTATCCCCCACACACACATCCGAAGATGGGTATTATAATCTCTGTTTTACTTGAACTCATTGTGGTATCGTACTCAGTAATTGTTCATCTCTATAATACAATGTAAAAGACTTTGGAAGGCTTAGGAAAATCTATTCCCTCCACCTCTGTGCTTGTTTCCCCTACACTTTCAGCAGGAGAAATTTCATCCTGGAGAGAATGTACTTGCCATTTAACATGTACATGCCATTTATACAAGAGTTATCCATTGGTAGAACAAACTATATTTTATATTTTTCCTGAAATTCCTAAGTTGGAAATGATTCACCAACATACTTATTTTATTATCTTTCGTTGAGCTGCAGATATTATAAATAGTTTCCTTTCTTCCTTCTTTCTATTTGGACATTGCTCATTGAGTCAAATTTTCTGGACAAGGAAGGAGGACTAGCTCTCTAAATAGTAACCATCAATGGAAAAATCAGTGCACAGCCAGGCACTGCATGTTACAATGTTAGCAAACGTCACTGTAAAGTGGCAATAGAAAGAATACACCATTCCCCACTTCTTTTCTCTGACCTGCACCCTGTCAGCCGGGATGCTTGGACAGAACCTTATTTTTCTCCCCATCCCTATATCGGTATGATAAAAGGGTTTGTTTAATCATGTAAAGTAAAATGAGACTGGAACTAAATAAGAGCTATATGGTTTTTCCTTGTTGGCATAAAACTGAAAAAGCAGGATTGTTCTTTAAGTCATAATTAAGCATTAACATTGAAGCAAAAAGTTATCTTACATTGTCACAAAACCCCAGTGTCAGATAAGAGCAACAAGAATTGTTGCAGTCAGCCCTGAAAGCCACGAAATTCTCTGCAGAGGTGTTCCCTCTCTGGGCTTTCCCAATTAGTACCCAGTAATGAAGTTAGGGACCTGACGCGGTAATGTAAATATCCCCTTTCTGTGTGTACATTATGTCATCCAAAATAGAACACAAATTTTTCAACCCAGGACAAGTGGTTTGATAAACTGTCGCAAGACTTATTTTATCATGATTTATAATGCACTTAAAATATGTAAAAGTGCCGAAGTACAAATGAAATCAAATTAAGATCTCTGTACAGAGCATAGTAATGGTACGTGAGTGAGGACCGAGACTCGTGATCTGGTAGAGTACTCCATTCCTTCTACGCCATTTAGTTTAAATGATCATGCCCACATTCTCACATCCACAAACGCACTCGACACCCATGCAAGTAAAAAAGGAACTTACACAATTTCATCGTTCTGGAATTCGAGCTCTCCACAAGTGTCCTCGAAGTCCTCTCCTCCGCCTCTGGCCGTCCCTTCAACGGTTTTATAGGGAACGATAACATTTCCTCGAGCTCCAGATGTTCTCAATACTTTCACCTCCATGATGCCGATGCTCTCACTCACATGGGTCACGGGCTCCTCGAAAGTGAAGATGCCTGCATGGTCATCATCAAAAATAGTCACGGTGGCCGTGCAGGGAGAGCCAAGGCAAGCGAGGGTAGAAACATGATTGGCTTCCAGTATGCCGTCTTCTGACGCCTCTGAAGACACTTTGACATTGCTGAGATGCACGAGGAAATTTTCATCCTCCTCAAAGATATCATCATCAATGATGCCGACTCTGATTTCCTTCTGGGTCTCACCAGGCTTAAAGACCACAGTCCCTTCAGTAAATTCATAATCAGACCCAGCATTGGCCGTACCGTCCTCGGTTCTGAAGTCAACAAACACAGTGTTGGTCAAATCCCCACCTCTGCGGATGATGGTTAGGGCTACCGTACCACAGTTCTCCAGGCACTGATATGTCCCTTGTTCAAAGAAGATCTTACTGACAGGGTCGCTTTCAGCCACCTCAGTGTTGACCTCATGCATGCTGACGGCCTTCCTTGCCTGGTCGGCTGCATGCCTCTTTAAAATGTTGCCAGCGCCAGTCATGAGGCGAGTGGCTTGAATGCGGTAAAATGCGCGACTTTTTTGCTGCTGACTCAGGACTTGGTAGTTAGCTAATTCTATTAATTGTTCTATTTCTTTCTCTGGATGCTTCTGCTTGAGTTCCTTCAGAATCCTTGCCATTTCTCGCCTCGCCTCTTCATCATCCTGGTCCCTCTCATCAACTTCCAGAACCAGAGCGCCATCTAAGAAATTGTCCACATGGGAATTGACCACTTTCCCATCCATTTCAATTTCAGTCTTGGAAGATGGCCTGTCTCCTTCATGTTCAATAATCATTCCCCTCTGCTTGCCAGCCCGGTACCTCTTATAGACATACTTGTAAAACAGAAGCCTCCTATCTGCTACCCAAGCAAACACAACGCAGATGGGAAAGAAGAAGAAAGTCAGTAAGCCTTCCCAGACCTCCACGACTCCAGGAGAGATGACAGACAAAATAATGTAAAGCCAGGTATAGGCGAAGATGCTCCAGGCTGCTGTCACAAAGAACACCCGCAAATGCTTAATCTTCCTTGTCTCTCCATCTGGGACCACGTAAACACAAAGTGCGATGATGATGAACATATTGAATGCGGCACTTCCCACGATGGTGCTGGGACCCAGGTCTCCTGCAGTGAAGTTGTGGCCACATACTTCAATTACTGAGAGGAGAATCTCTGGAGCAGAGGACCCCAGGGCCATCAGGGTCAGGTTGGAAACCGTCTCGTTCCAGATCCTCACAGTTGTCTTGGTGGTCTCTCCATTGGGCTTCTTTATGGTTATTTCTTTTTCTTGAGACGTGATGACTTCTATAGAGGACATGAACCGGTCGGCAATGATAGAGACTCCGAGAAACATGTAGACCATGGCCACAAAATACACAGTAGCTCTAGCAATTTTGTCCCCAAAGGAAGGGTCTTGGGGCTCCCAAATGGGTAAAATCACCCCTTTCTTACAGTAATACGAGCCGGTACACTCGCCGGTTTCATTGCCTTCCCCTTCCATTTCTGACTCAGCACTTATATGGTCCACGTAGGAAAACAAGACAGCCACGACGGCCACCAGGTGAAACCCCCGTGAGAAGGTGGGTGACAGACTTGCTCGAGGCATGTTGTACAGCGGCAGACTTCCAGCTGTCCCAGCCTACGGGTAAAAATAAGATGGGGGGTGGGTAGGGGGGGAAATTGCATCATTAGAGCCAGATCCAAGGCACGACTAATTCCTTACTGTTATTTAATTTTACCAATGACTTGTTTATACTTGACTATCACACCATGTATGGTAAATCATTATTCCAAGAATCCATCGGTGATGAAGTAAAGTTTATAACTTAATCTCTCCCTGCTTGTGGATTTTCTAAAGGTAGTCAGTCCCATTCACTAAGCCAGGCACACGGCTGACCTGCTGGAAATACACAGTTCGGTATAGCCTTGGCTTGCCGCATGTGCATTTGTGCATGTTAACAGCCAATTAAAAGGGGCAAAAATCCAAACTTTTGGAGCATTAAATCATTTTCTCCTTGTTGCTAATGCAGACTTTTTCCCTAAATTTTGGTTAGTACAATTACCTTCCAGAAACTCTTTCATTGCCAAAACCACCTTATTAAGATCGATGCTTTAGTGGTGGTCCTGAGTTTCCTGGATGAGGCAATTAGGGTCAGGAATGCTACCTCCTAAGCCATCTCATCTTTCACTAATATTATTTGACATTTTTATAATCTTTTGTAAAGTGTGGGTAGAAGCTGCTTTGGAAGATTTTGCTAATTTTATCAACCTAAATAAATTGAAAAAAAAGATTTAAAAAATGGATGCTTTGAGTTCAGACTATAAATTCCTACTGACACAGCACCTGGTGATAATCTTAAGTTCTGGAGCAACACCTTAAACTAAATTGCATGAAATCATGCCCTACTGCTCCAAACTTACTTGGAAACACAGAGAAATCTTCACACGTGCCTGCAATCAAAGCTCAATGGTATTTGTACTTAAGAAAAAAAATTCTGCTGAAATGTAATATTTCCACACATTTAGTACAGTTTTTAAAAGCATATTTGATGAGAGCACATTTCCTCCTAATTTTCAGCAAGCCCAGGTCTCTGATGCATTAGCAGCTGGGCACCTGGTTCCTCAAGCACAGCTCTTCACATCTGTGTACAGATCTCGCTAGAGACTGCAGGCTTGTCCACAAGAGGAAAGGTTGATACCCAGGCCCAAGTCTGGCTGTGTGTTACGATTCTTGCCTGGCAGGCTGTGAAATCAGCGTTACTGGCCATAAAGTGTTCCTTCTTGGTGTTGATGTCATACTTTCCATGGTCCTTCTAAAACACATCTTACTTCTATGGAGGGTTCAAGTGACCAAAAAGTGCAGGAGCAATAATTCCATCTAAATTAGCTCATGTGGCAAAATGACAGTGACCACAAAGTAACGTATGAGGAAGGGCTGTGGGCAATTAGGGTTATGGCACCAGAGTCACTGAGCAGCACAAAGCTTGGAAAGCAAAGCAAGTGGTGCACCGAGCCACCGTGGCTCCAAATTCACCCACCAGCTTAGGCAACGCTCAGCTCGGGCCTGACATCCCCTCTGCCTCCAAGGATTGGTGGAATGCTTAGAGCACACCCTCCTCCGAGGGTCTCTCTAAGTCAGGGTAACTCTGGTCGGGAAGGTCAGTTATGACATCAGATAAAGTGGTGATCAGAAGGGGTCTGGAGTCAGAACACAGTCTTGTGGCCCAACAAAAAGTTAAAAGTGGAGCTGGATTAGAGTCTTTCACAGTATCAGGCTGTCTGAGCGTCTCCCCCATATGCACCTACATTCTCTGGGAACTACACCAGGGCCCAGGAGACCGCACCCTCTACCCTGCCCAGCCCAGCCCATTCTGGCAGACCTTCAGAGAACCCGCCACCACCTGAAGCCCTTCTTCACAGCTCATCACTGTTGGGAGATAAGCTCTGACATTTTTCCCAAACTAAAGAAGACACAACAGAGGGAGGTGGTGGTAGAATTCCATTCTAAGTAACAGGCAGAGAAACAGAAGCACATTTGCAGAATACACAGAAGTTCATGGTCACTGTGACTGCCTGTTCAGTTATTGCAGGGCTTGGGTGGGTTGTAGGATCTCCTAAAACAAGGTGACATTGACCAGCCCACTCGAGCGGTGCAAGGTCTAGTTCTAAGTCTCTCATGCAGCCGTGTCTTCCAGGAATACTTATGCGCGCCACCTAATACGTACGTCAGAATGACCTTCTAGGCTCTCTTCTAGGTCCGGAGAACTTGTCGATACATTTTTTAAAAAGCCTCTGTTCACAGGCCTTATACTCTAGTGGAAGGAAACAAACCAATGAACACAAATGTCAGGTGGGAAACAGCGCTGTAGCGAGTGGGGAGCAACAGAAGGGGACGGGAGGCTATGCGTGTGTCGGGGGGTGTGTGTGTGTGTGTGTGTGTGCCAGTGTGTGCAGACACACACGGCATACGAGATTTATACAGGATGGCTAGGAAAAGCCTTTCTGATAAGGGGACATTTTAGCAAAGTCCTGAAGGAAGCAAGGGACCAAGCCTTGTGGATGGATATCAGCTAGGAGAGAATTCCAGGTAAGCGCTGCCAAGCCCCTGATGAATGGGATTGTATGTACTTCGCACAGTGCAGGAACCACAGAGAAACCGTGTGATGAGAAGGCAATGAGAGATGGGAGCAGGGCTCTGGGATGGGAACACAGTGGGGATGGACCACGAGGGCCACAGAGGCCACTGTCAGGCCCTGACTTTGACTGAGAACGAGATAGGAATCAGAGGGAGGCTCTGCTCACAAGAATGGCATGAGCTGGTTTCCTTTTAAAAAGGACCTCTCTGCTGGTTCCGTGGAGAAAGACTATAGGAGAAAGGTGGAAACAAAAGGAACAGCATTTGACTATTATTAAAAATTTGTTTTATAAATGATCCCAGTACCTGGCAGGCATGAAAACGATACGGTGTAGATCTGAAGTTTAAAAAGGAGAAAGACACCTTTGTAATGACCCCTGAATGATACCTTTGAAGTGACTTGGGAGCCCGTAAGGGTCAGAAAGGGTGAGCAGCTGCTCACAGGGAGTAAACACCGAGCAGAGACTCAAACCTGTGCCCGTCTCTGAGACTGACATGCTTGTCTTCTGCTCACATTGCTGCCAAACCCCATCATGCCATTCTTCACATTTCCGCCAAAATGAACTTCCTAAAGTGCAGGTCTGACTCTCACTCCCCCTAAAACTCTTCACTGCTGCCTATTGCCCTGAAGGCAAACCCAAACCCCTCAGTAAGCTGTTCGGATCTTTCAGGATCTAGCCTCTGAGCTCCAGAATAGGGAAAGTCTCCCCACTCCCTGAACATGAAAACACTTCCTTACCTCCCAGTCTTTGCATATTGTTTCTGTGCCCCAACTGTTTTCCTTCTTAGAAACAAGTTTCAAATAGCACAACAGCAAAGGACAGCCAATTGCTCAAGAGAGTAACACTAGATTCCATTCTTTAACACGATCTCTGACACCATGCTGAATTTCTTTACATGTATCATCGGATCTTACACTTACAGTAACCAGCACTGCTGTGTTGCACAGCTACTGCTGCCGTTTCCATTACAGCTGGTGTGCATCGCACCCCCTGTGGTTGTGCAGCGCACGGTGCCCTCACAGTAATCCTCTGCAGTAGATATTACCGGCCCATTTTGGAGGTGGGAGAACTGAGGCTCAGGCTGTTTAATTAAAGTCATAGCTCAGTACTCGTCAGCTTCAGAACTCATCAAACCCTGGACTCGTCATGTTTTGATGAGAAAAAAATGTTTCAGCACTCGGTGCTTGCTCGGGACTCATCGCACTTGCTAGAACTTGCATGAGTCACAATGCTGCCCAGCAAGAGAAAATGCTTCATCACTTGTCGCTTGAAAAATGCGTTCGGTATTCCTCAGTTGTGGCACTCATTATGAGTTCTGGTACAAATTAACAATGAGTACCAAAGCACTGCTGGACTTGTTAAAAGTCATACAGATAGTAAACTCCTGAACTGGGATTCAACCCTGCTCCGTCTCTGAGACCGATGTAATTAAATGCTCCATTATATCATTCCTGATAGTGTGTAAAGTAATCTTTGAGAACTATTAAACTTGGGCTTGGACTAGCCCATTGGAAAACCTCTTGGCTTTCATGCAGGTGTAGGAGGGCGTAGGTGGCAAAAGTCCCATGGAAGGTTTCCAACAGCCTAGCCTGGCTTTTATCTCAGGGCTTGGAGACTCAAACAGACAAGCATCAATAGCTGTGACGTAACGTGTGGGCTGGCACGTTCCTCGGGACAGCTGTCCTTCAGTTCCCAGCCTTTTAGCAATTACCTGGCAACCTCTTCCTGCACGCACTCTTGGGGCAATCTCTTAGGTCAGCCAAGAAAAAGCCCTGCTCCAGCTCACATCTCATAGTATGTTCTTAGCCAAAGGGTAGCAGATGTGCAAGGGTGGATGAAGCAATAAAGATCCATCACCATCATCAGAGAAAAACAAAGGGGGCTTCTGAGGTTAACTCAAAAACACTCCAAGTATATTCAAAAATGGGTAGTATTATAATTTGTGAAATCAGTGGACACAAATCTCTGATACAGCTTATTGGCAATGAAGCAAGTGGAAAGAACTTTCCGGAAAGTTCTTCAGGTTCTTTCTTTATTCAATTAACACCAAATTCAAATGCTTGTGGTGAAGTAGGAGAGCTGTTATTTAAATGAGAGCTCCTTGTTCGTTCTTTTGTCTCCAGTCTTTCAGGGTCTTTCCTCTGCCATCAGACTCAAGCAGGTCTACTTGGTTCTCCCACTTTCCCCTCACATAAAATATTTCCGTGGAAAATAAGCAGGAAAGAGAGGATGTCGATATGTTAGTCTGCTGCCTGGCTTTTTTATACTTTGCTCTGATCTAACCTACTGAACTTTGTAACAAGGGGTAGGCTGGTTTTAACAGTAGTTTCAGATCAATTATTACATCCATGGCCAGTTCTTGCTTAGGAATATCCATCACGTCATCTAAGTAAGTCTTCAGCACAGTATCAGGAATACCCAAATTGTCTTCTGCTCACTGTTTATTTTAAAACAAATCCAACAACCCCGCCACCTACAGGTTACAGAAATGGCACTGGCATAGGATGGTGAAAAGATATTCCACTGAGCAAGCCCACTAGTCCATGTCGAAGGCAGAGGTCACAGGATGGAAACAGGTGTCTGTCTGAATCAACCTTCCTGTGAAAGGCACGAGGAAAAGAATCCCACAGCACAGGCCTGAGGATCAGTGAGGCCGCAGAGCAGAGGGTTCCCTGTGACAAGCAACAGCCGTGTTGATTGCTAAGGAGAACCTGACTCAGAGAGAAGGAACACCTCCGGCACTCCCACCAGGCCAGTGCAGGAGGCCGCCCAATCTCATTCTGTTGATTGGCAGCTGGGGTTATTCCAAGGAACTCCTTGTCTCTCCTTCCTCAGGACCTGGGATTCCCTTCTACGTAATTCTTGCTGACTGAAAGCCTCAAAGCTATGAGATTAATCTCTTCTAAAGCCGCATTAAAAGAACCACAAATTCTGTCCGCGACCAACGCAAGCACTTCCAAATGCTTCTAGACGATGAGATGATGCCCAAGCATGACTCTCCGTGTCTGCTCATTCATCTAGGCTGCGGATTACAGTCCTGGCCCCCATCCTCAGGCTCTCAGGCTTGCCCACCCTTCAGGACGGAGCTAGGTTTCCACGGTAGCTTGCTGCTATTACCTTTTTTATTTTTTTCAATGAGACAGTTTCCTCTTTGCTGCCTGATAAATTGGAACAGGTCCTCGATAGGACAGGCAGTGAGAGGTCAAGTCCCTCTGCCTGAATTTATAAGTCTAGAGTCAGGACCTGTCCTGTGTCAGAAAACACCCACCTCATTCACCAAAGGAAGTAACGGGGGTTAATGGTCAGGCAACATGGCCAAGAAAGGAAACGTGGATTTAGGATTCAGGACAATGAAGAAGTTCCTGAAAAGCCATGAGCAGCAGGCACCTCTGGGCCCTTTCCCCTACTTTGTTTTTCTATATAGAACTTACTATTTTTTATATGCTGTATAATTTACTTCATGGTTCTGTTCATTGTCTTTCTATCTCTGATAGGGTAGGGCTTTGGGTCTCCTTCACTCACTGAGGTGTCCGGGCCCTAGAGCAGAGTCTGGAAAATAGAAGATAAGATGTACTGGACCTGCTTAATGAATGAACACAATCACTCAAACAGGGTCACGTGCTGGTTCACTGAATCTCTCAGAGCAAATCAGATTCTGCGATCTGGGCCTGGGCATTTGCATTTCAAAACGTCCCCTCCAATGGGCAGAGGCCAGTGTCGTACTATAAAGCCAATGTCAGCGTTAGGTGGAGAAGAGGAAAGGTGCTTCAGCTCCCAGACACAGAGCCTCAGGTGGGGAGAGCTGGTCTCCGGCACAAAGAGAGGGGCTGAGGCCTTGACTCTCCCCAGCACCTGGGTGTGGGTCCTCCTCCTCCTGCCCTCACTTGCTGATTTTTTTTCTGGAATGCCAAGGTCGTCTGCTCTGTTCAGAGGGTCTTCATATTTTGGACATTCTCAACAAAGCATATTTTTTCTACTTTCAGTACAATAAAAAGACATCCAGTCAAACATCAACCCCAAATCAGCTCCATTAAAAGGCCCCATAAAAAGGAAAGTGCATCCAGAATTTAAATTTAAATATATTAACTCTGCAGTACTGACTTAGAAATAGGGGCAGAGAAAGATAGCAGAGAATAAAAAGTCTTCTAATAGTAAATAAGAGGAGAGGAATTCTGAGAGCTCCATGTAAAGCCAGCCGGGACTGCCCTCTGACTCATTATGCCAGCGCCGAGGGCATTGTAAGGTCCCGGGATGGGGTTTGTGAGACAATAAGGGCTTAACCACTGAGCACTTGCTTTGTCCCGGATGCCCTACTGATGGCTTTGCATCCCCTACCCCGGAGCTTTCTGACAATACTGCAAGGACGTATTTTACTCCCAGTTTATGAGTGAGAAACATAAGCCGTTCATGGAAGCAAACGGGCTGAAGCCATGCAAACGTACGTGACAGGTACTGTGGATTATACCTGCGTGTTCTGCAAAATGGCAGCACCTTCGTCTTTGTCCATTTGTTTGTTTTCACTGCGTGAGTTCAAGTACTGTTCTGCGGTAGCAAAGAGCCCCTTACTTAGGTGTTTAGTGCGGAATAACCTTCCTCCCACCTGAAGAAATGTGGGTTGTTTGCACGGTTTCTTCAGAGCCTTTCACATTCCCCTCCCTGTCTCCTTCCTCTCCAGCCCCCATGCCCCACCCACCACCCCCGACCCCGGGAGGGTTTTGTAAGCACTCCTATTCATCACACAGCAAGGGAAAGATGATCATTTAGACTTGCAGGGGTGTCCAACCTTTTGGTGTCTCTGAGCCACACTGGAAGAAGAAGAGTTGTCTTGGGCCACACACTAAATACACAAACACTAACGAAAACTGGTGAGAAAAAAGAGGTTTTAAGTAAATTTACAATTTAGTGTTGGGCCGCATTCATAGCCACCCTGGGCCGCCTGCAGCCTGAGGGCCCTGGGGTGGACACCCCTGACAGAGGATCATCAGCTAAAACCTGAGGTCTGCAATCACTCCAAAGTCATGCGATAATCTCAAGGTTTTCCACTTGGTCAGGAGGAAAGAAATGAACGAACTCCTAGCAGTGAGCAAGCAAAACTAACCTAAAAGAGGGCAATGAATGGACCTGGAGAGAGTATCACGTTTTAGCATAACAAATTGATACTTTGCTCAAATAAGAATAAATCAGTATTTCTTGAAGAATTTCCATGCAGCTCACAAATGTACTGTCTTAGGGTCAAGACATTTTAAAAAATGTTTTAAACTGGTAAGTTATCCAAGGAAATGGGAAAACAACACATTCACGATTTCTTCTGCCAAGCGTTTCTTAGACTCTTGAGCGTGCCAAGATACTGTGTTGCAAAGATGAGTAAGATAATACCCCAGTGAAGCTCACATTACAAGAGTGAAGAAAGTCAGTCCTCTTTATGAAAGACAGATCTCTCCCATTCCTAGAGCATCACAGGGGTGGGGAGACTTTCCAGGCATTCAGACAGTGCAGCCATAGGTGTACCTTGATGCTCTCCAAGTGGACCACATGGTCCCAGGTTAATGTACCTGGGGTCTTGGGTTAATACAACCAGGGTCCTAGAAACTTCAGACAGCTCAGCCCACAGTCCTGCAACAGAGACATTCCAAGTGTAGGGAGCATCTCTTATGTACTCCATGAAGCTTTCAGGGGCCTCGTGATGGACAATAATAACCGTTTCAGACAATAATTTGTTCACCATTCACCCTGAAGAGAAAGAACAGCCTTTTTTGCTGTTTGACCTTATATACTGAAAAATAATGAGGTCATATACATGCATTTATATTTGAGTTGCCAAAAAAGATTTCCTATCTACAGATATTTTTTCACACTATCTTGATAACATTTCAACTTAATTTTTTTTTTTTAGTGAAGTGTAGCTCTCTCTCTACTTCTTCTAGTTCTAGAGAGCGAACCATTCATTGATTCATCAGGCATTTATTGAGAGGCCTCTATATGCAAAGCACCAGACCAAAGACGGGAAGATCTTTGTGCAGATTACAAAGACGATTACCACGTGGTCCCTGCACAAATTTATAATCTTCACACGACAGTTACAGAAATGACCATGAATAATAGAAAGAAAGTGGAAAATTCCATAAAAGGAGGGGATTGGAGTGTGTTAAGAGCTGGAGAGAGTGAGAGGACATTGCAGAAGGAAGAAATGATGTGAATAAAGGCAGAAAGCAAAGCTTCTTCAACTTCAGTTCATGCGAGCATCCCCTGTAATGCTCATTAAAATGCAAACAACTGGGCTGGACCATCAGAGATACAGTAGCTCTAAAGAGGAACCCCCAAATTTGAATTTTAACAAGCTCCCCCCAGGTGATTCTGATATAGGCAGTCTTGGCACCACCCCCCTGAGAGAAATGGGCATAAAGGGTTAAAAGAGCAGAAGAGGGTAGAAGTGACCTACAGGGCAGGGGGCATGCTCAGCAAGCACAGACTGGAGAGCCAAGAACGTAACTATATCTTGACAGGAGGTGGTGCCTAAAAAATAGAAGATAGTGGTTGCCGTCATATCAGGAAGATGTAGATGTGAAACAAGATATCAGATAACTTTTCCCTCCCACAGATCAGGTCTCCAGGCAGCATCAAAACACAAAGTCCCCTGGTGATTGTGAATGGGAGGCAGGGGAGAGGCGAGCAGAGAAGAATGAGCCTTGAACACAAGATCACAGGTGCCCCCCAAAGAAGAGATCAAAGCACTGGGAGTAACTTACCCCCACCTCATAATTTTCCTAGGGTTAGTTCTGCCTTCTGTGAATGGAAACAGGCAAGGATTGCTAGGACACCTCATGACACGGGACAAAGACCCAGCACACTTGGAGTTTTCAGAGACCTTGTATCTAGGTTCCATACACAAGCCCTGGAGAGAGGTGGAAAATAGGCAGAAACAAAAACCCCAAACTCGAAGCCTTGGGGCTTAGGAGAGCTGTGCTCTCTAAGTTACAGGCTCTTTATGGAGCTCCATCTACTTTCCCTGTTCACTTCAACTCAAGAGTACGTCTTTGCAGTCACTCCTTCGGCTTTCTCGTCTGCCCCTTAAGAATGGGGGTGTTTGATAAAAAATTGAAGTCCAAGCTATGTTATAGGAGCCTTGAGAACAGTGGCTCCCCAACCTTTTGGGCACCAGGGACTGGTTTTCCAGAGGGGAGGGGAGGCAGAGATGGACAGAAGGCAGAGCTCAGGCGAGCATCCCTCCCTCGAGGTCTGGTTCCAAACAGGCACAGACCAGTACCAATCTGTGACCTGGGGGCTGGGGACCCCTGCTTTAGAATACCTTTTTAAAAAATCTTTAATAAGGAAAATTCTAGTTATGTGATTATGTGAGTAAAGGCTGGTGAATTTTATCAGCTTTTTTCCTGAGTCATTAAACTTCGTCTTCAAATAGATTGCTTTTCAGGAGATGGAATCCTATCAACTTGAGGTTTGTAAATCTTTTAGATTTTCCTGCACAGTCTCAAATCACAGTCCTTGAAAGAATAAGATGCTCTTGAGGACAGAAAAAGTCAGAAATAAAAAGAAATATATAAAAAGAAACTCAAGCTGATAGATTCTCACATAATGATGACCCTTCATCAGTATCCCATGTTACAGTTTTCTAAGTTCCCGACATATATTCAGTGACACAGCTCTAAAACCAAATGTGTATGTACCTAGAACGAACTAATTTATCATTACTGTTATTATTATTATTAATTTAATTTTAGAGAGAGGGGAAGGCAGGGAGAAAGAAAGGGAGAAAAACATTGATGCAGAAATGTCAATCGGTTGCCTCTTGTACGCAGCCTGACCAGGGAACAAACCCGCAACCCAGGCACGTGCCCTGACCAGGAACTGAACCAGCTACCTTTTGCTTTGTGGGACCACACCCAACCCACTGAGCCACACAGGTCGGGGTTAGAACGAATTAATTTTTAAAATAGAAGCAGCTTAGAAAGGAAGTAGTCAAATTTTATTATTTAGAGCAATAAATTGAGTGGCTTATAGGAAAACACAAAATGCTTACACAAATCTCTGAGCATAGTTTATTAAACATATAGTTTCTGTAAAAAAATGTGGCACCTAGTGCATGTGCCCTTTAAGTCAACCCTGTACACCTGTAGTTGAAGAATTGTTTAAAAATCGGCTTAAGTGTTAAGACTTCAATGTTAGTAACTCTGCCAAGGCTATCACGTTACTGTCTTCTCGTGGTCAGTGAGGATCCATAGGATAGGACCAATTAAAAAATGTACAAAAAAAGTTAATGGGGAAAGAAATGCCAACCATTTAATTAACAAGTGAAGACTAATTTCTGCCTATTGAGCCTTTGCTTAAGCAAGGACTGTTTTCTTCAGTATCAATGACTAACAAGAGAACATTCATTCATTCACTCATTCACTCATTCATTCATTCATTCATTCAACAGATGTGTACTATGTGTCGCAATGTGCAAAGCATCGGGACTAGACCCATAAACTAAGTAGACACAATCTCTCTCCTCTTGGAATCTATTATCCAGCTGGGAAGACAGATAATAAAGATTAACTCAATTGTTACAAAAAAGAATCATAATTATTGACTCTGATAAATGCAGTGAAGGAAAAATACCAGCCCACTAGAGTAAATAATGGAAGACCTGACCTACTAGGGTATTAGGAAAGGCTTTGCTGAAGAAATAACATGTGAGCTGAAATTTAAGACGCTCAGCAGGAAGCCAGGGGAAAGGGTCCGGGAGTGCAAGGCCTTGGGTTGACAGTTCTGCAAAGACGGTTCTCTGAAATGGGATTCCACACCTTGACCTACCTTGTTCGGTACCCTGGGGCATGAGATCATGTTTTTAGAAAACACTGAAAGCACCTTCTGTAACTTACATGAGACTTTCCCCTCTGAGGTCACAGTCATGCAACTGTCATTACCTGCCCTCTACCCTACTGCTTGGGGGCGCTGTGCTGGCTGGAAGGGTCACTGCCCTGGCGGCCGAAAGAAATGACTGCTCCACTTGGCTTTCCCTGACCACTTTTCCTCTTTTCAGACTCATTTATAAAACTGGGAAATTGCGCTAGCAATCCTAAACTATGATATTCTAATCCCTCACTTTGGCATTCAAGGTCATCACACAACACCTGTCTACCTTCCCAGGTCAACTGAGCTACCAAATAAAAAGTACCCAAACCTGCACCCCACTTTCCTTTCTCATGCTTTTCTCCCTGTCCTTCACGATCCACCTCCAAGGTCCAATTTCCCTTCATTAAACTTCTTTTATTGCTAAGAATGCCTCTAAAAGTCACCCAACGTTGTCCACTCCCCCTTCCCCTGACATGAAAACCCAGGCCATGGTAACCTGAAAGACTTTTCCAAAGCCACACATCTCAGAAGTGAGGAGCCAGGCTGTATAACAAGGTTCCTGAGTTTCTAGGCCGTCTCTCTTCACACGACATCAACCCAATTATTGAGGCTCCCCAAGCCCAGTGACGCCGCCCTGGTGTCTCTCACCATCCACCTGCGTGCCAGGCATTGGCAAACCACGGCCAACGGGTCAAATCTGCCAAAGGTAGCCTGCCACCTGTCTTTGTAAGGTCCATGAAATCAAGTTCTTAACATCTTTAAATATTTGAAAAAAATGAATAACCAATACTTCATGACATGTGGAAATTATGTGACGCTTACATCTCAGTGTCCATAAATAATGTTTGATGGAACACAGCAGGCGCATGCGTTGAAGTGTTGTCTGGGCTGCTTCCGCACAGCAACAGTGGTGAATAACTGAGACAGACCCTGTGGTCCACAAAGCCAAAAATACCATGTGGCCATTTAAAAGTTTGGTGACCTCTGGCGTATGTCATTACGTATGTCCTTGTCTTCCTTTACCTGTGCATGGCAACCCCCCACAATTAGAATGTTCATGTAAAGGCACACAGCAGAGACAGGGGCTCTCTCACCATTCATCTCTCATATAATAAGAAGCAACCATCGCCCTGGCCAGCTGGTGTGGCTCCACCGGTTGCAGCATTGTTCCTTAAACCAACAGGTTGCAGGTTCGATCCCTGGCCAGGGCACATACCTAGGATGCAGATTCGATCCCCGGTTGGGGCACACACAGAAGGCAACTAATCAAACAATCAATGTTTCTCCCTCACAATGATGTTTATCTCTCTCCTTCCCTTCCTCTCTGTCTAAAAGCACTGAAAGAATGTACTCAGGTGAGGAAGAAGAAAGGAAGGAAGAAAGAAAGAACCTTCACTGAGCACTTATGTGCCAGAAACTGTTCCAAATGTTTCACAAGTACTCATGTATTATTTCTTACAAAAACCTCCTGATGCCCCTTACTACTATTATTTCCATTTAATAAATGAATAAAATGAGATGCAGGTGTTAAATATACCATTTGCTGAATTCAACCTTATGTAATACCTATCGTGATATGTCTGCAGACCTCAGAGAACATTAGTCTGAGTACCCCAGGGGCCTTCATTGTCCTCAATCTAGAAGTAAAAGTCACAGTTCTCTTTCCACTCTGGGAATCACTGTTACTCATCCAGAGACTCCTGAGACCAGAAAACACAGGCACATTTCGGGAGCCATCTACATTACCTGAGACAAAAGGGAGATGTGACTTCGGTGAAATGACTTCAGAGTCATCGATCTGGATTCAACCATCTCCAATTTCACTTTATAAAGTAATTTCATTTCATGGTTATATGCTTATTTGTTTAAAAAAAAAAACAGATGATCTTGGATGTCTTTTCCAGAGCAGCTAGCTGTGGTTCTAAGCAGAAGAGGACTGATAAGGAGAAGCTCTTAAAACAAGCCACTGATAGCTCATTGATGTCCAGCAGAAGAAAGACAGTGAGGATCCAGGGCAAAAAAGAACGATCAACTTTGCCAAGCACCAACTCATGAATTTAAGCTCTCAGGGGCTCACATCCCCCAGGATTTGAAAGGCAGATGACAGATTGTTCTAGAAGAGTGACTTGGAGACATCTGCTGTATGACTGAGCACCTGTGCCAGCACTGTCCGTTGGCCCAGGCTGTTGTCACTCACTCCTGGGGCTCTACCACAGTCTATGGAGGAGGTTAGGTTTGCATGGAGAGTAAGCAGTCCAAATCTCCAAACCTGCTGTTGGGGCTGGATGCTGTCCCTGGAGCAGAGCAGACAGAGAGCTCCAGGTGCTGTGCTGTAAGGGAAAGCAGAAGTGAGGAGCTGGAGAAGCTCAAGAAGCTCAAGGGAGAAAACTCCAGAGCCATTCGGTGTGAAACAAAGAAAAACACATCTGTAATGACACAGAACACATAACCATCAAATTTAAGAGAGAATCCGGCTGGCAGGTGGCACTTGTCTAACCTCTCAGACTCTCTCCTTCAGGGTTGTGCTGGAAATTCATCATAAATTGTGGTTTCACATGCAAAATGCATTTGTGCAATGGCTTATGCTGTCATTTGTTCCAGATCCACAGGCCCCACGGCATGGTCCTGGCTGTGACGGACAGCTGATTTGAAAAGTCTGGAAATGGCGCTAACATTGCCCCAGGGTTGTCCTTGTCATAGATGAGCTGGGGCTGTTTATTTAAAAATAGCTAGAGTTTATTTATTATTAAAGTCCTTTTCATTCTCCGAGAGCAAACTAAAATGCCTTCTCTTCCATGAAGGCTTTTCCTAAGTTCTCTTCTTCCTTTCCACTCTGCAGCACTTTGCTCATTAGTCGCAGCAATCTGCCCACTTGGCCAGACTTTCAGCTGTTCTAGACCATGACATCCCTAAGAACAGAGAATGTGGCACAAAGAACGTGGTTGTTGAACAGCCTCAAAAAATGGAATCAACACCTATTAAGTCTTGAACAAGTTATGTAGCTGAGCCAACACCTTCACCTTTAAATTGGGAGAAGAATGCTGCCCTTGCAGGGGCTTATGAGCATTAAATGAGAAAATGTGTAACGAGTACTTACACCCGTCCCTGGAACAAAACGGGTGCTCAGCATATGTCCAATAACTGCCCTTCATCATCTGCATTCTCTGGAAAGCCCAATGCCGTGCCTTGCATACACTGGGTGCTCAACAATATCACAGCTGGGTTGAAATAAGCTGCTGAATCACCCTCTTGTCTGTTTGACTTCATCTCATATTAGATTCAACCAGGCAATTACTAATTATGCTGACTTCACATACAATGACACCTACAAAGTGATTATGTTTTCTGTCCTTTTAAAAACATGAAGATGGATTCTATTACATGTATTTTTCTATGCCTATTACTTATGCAAGAACCCCTTAGTCTGCATTAGTATCATACTAGCTTCCTAGGTTACTAGGTCTGAATGGTCCAAAATGATACGGTTAGAAGCCACTCAAGATATTAAGGATATCATTTCACACCAAGGAAAATATTTTGCCCATTTCTCAGAAGACTGTAAAAAGGCTAAAATTTTCAAGAAGGGATGAAATTTTTGTTCCCTTTGCTGCCTCAGAAGTAAAATTTCAGTGTTGGAGTTCATCTCAGCAGCCCAGTTCCTGGGCATCGGGCCCTCACACTTACCCAGCAAAAGGGCCCTCGGAGAGTACTAACCAGGCAACAACCTAGTTTCAAAATTCTCTCACTTCCCCTGCATCATCCTGTGTTCCAGGCCCTCAGGACTTTTCTGTCTGCCAGCTTATCTGATAAACCAGACCAAGTGCAAAAAATAAAAAGGGTGTGATGCTAATGCTTTGTGAGAGTGAGTGGTACCTCCTTCTTGCCTACAGTCATTGCATTTGATTAGGGATCTACTGGGCAGACCTACTTATTCAAAGGAGTATCTCTGATAGTGAGAATTTCAAATCCTATGCTGGCCGATGGATAAAAGCTTTGCACCCAGGAGTATTCTGCCTTCTTCAAATCACTTTAGACCTGCCAGCAGCAATATACTTGCCCTTGACCACAAACACATTTCCTTCACTTCAGGACTTTTCTCCTGAAGTGGGCTAGAAAGTTTCAGGTAAAGAGAAAATATAATTCTCGCGAACCTTTGTCTCTCTTGTTACTTACTACACTCTCTTGGCTGGGCGGGCAGATGAAAGGACATTCACAAATGTAGATATAACACACAGCGTTCTATACAGAGCCTACCAAAAACATTTAAGGCAGTAAGAACTGTGAGAAACTATCTCCCAAGTTAAGTCAACACACTGGGAAAAGGCACCTGACCTCCTCATGTATATTCTGAACTGCTCTTCATAAAAACACACCAGGAAGAATAATTCACCCTAGGAGTCCCCCGTTCAGAAAACTGGCTGTTTGACTTACAAACCCTAGTGAGAACCTAATAGTTGATTAGTTTGAATCTTCAAAATATGGATTACGGAAAATATATTTTGTGATGTGTGTGCTCCAATGAGAGGCTGAGGGGGAGAGAGGCAGGAAGGGAGAGAGATGGAGCGACACAGTCACACACACACACACACACACACACACAGAGGTATCTTTTGGAAGAGAAAGAAAAAAAAAAGAGTGGGAACGATCCCATTGCACTTGATGAGGCCCCACCAGACTAGTTCTGAGTCCAAATCAAAATTCCAGAGG
This sequence comes from Desmodus rotundus, assembly GCF_022682495.2. Taxonomy (NCBI): domain Eukaryota; kingdom Metazoa; phylum Chordata; class Mammalia; order Chiroptera; family Phyllostomidae; genus Desmodus; species Desmodus rotundus. The sequence goes on from NC_071391.1 coordinate 120,600,828, forward strand.
CAGAGTTGGAAAGCTCAGACTCCCAGAATCTAGTCCATCCCAATGGGTCAGAAATGACATTTACTTCCACCAAATCTCAGGTGTGTCTCCAGGTCACAGACACCCCTTTGTTCAGACAGAAAACTGGAAACAGCTGGGTCAGCAACCCCCTGGCTTGGTGTGCCACAATTACTAACTGAGAATTAGAACCCAAGTGAGAGGCAGCTAAGGGAGTTCTAAGTAATTCTAGAAGGAATTCTGGAACCTTGGGAAAGTCAGGGAGAATATTTGCCACAAGGGGGAGCAGGAGAATTTGGTCTGATGGGAGACAATTTGGTAGAGGCTCTGGAGGGGTCTAACTATGAGGTCTGGATGATTTGGGAAGATGTTTTGACAAGAGACATTTATCCCTTAGAAGACCAAAAAAAAAAAAAAACAGATGATACGATCAGGGAGAAAAATCATTGCATTTTGATTCCTAAGTTCTTAACAAATGTAAAGCAACAAATTAATTTTCAGTTAAAAGCAACATACATACACTCTGCAAATATATAAACCACGAAAGATAAGTGCTCTACCATCCTGTTTTAATTGTGTATTTCCTTTTCCCGATTTAATGTCTGTTTGTTTTGATCTTGTCTATTTCCATGCTGATGGGACACATTGCTTGTTTATTACCTACATGCTATTCTCCCTCCACCTGAAGGCATCATGGAGAAAGGGCTCCTCTCACTGAATTGCAAAATGAACATCAGATGTTAAAGTCTTAAAATGCACTTACTTTGGGAGAAATGCATCCGCGAGCTAAATGTACGCTTTAAGTTGCTTTAAAGGGACAGTGCAACTTCACTGGATCTGCAGAGCTTTCCTCAACATTTATTTTGTCAAAGAAATACATTAAGTACTCAGAGGGAAGGAACCCTGCGTTTACTTTGCAAGATAAATAAAAGTCTATTTTTGTCTGATAGAAAACATGTTAAATATAGCTTGCTAACAAAATGCTGAAACCCTTTCGGAATTTTATCTTTCTCGAAACATAGTAAGCTTAAAAGAGCAATTAATGTAATTCTTGCAAGTAGTCCAGTAGATGTTACTGACTATATTTCCCCTCCCTGTTGTAATTTTATTTGGGGTTAAATTACTGTTACTGCTATGTATTTTTTTCCCCTTCATAGTCGACAAAAAGGTTATCTAGTTCTCAATCTTAATCCAAAAAGATACAGTGGAAACCATTAAGTAGGAATAGAAAAAAAGTAAATAGAAAGGCAGATAGGTAGGTAGGTAGGTATGGAAGTAGATAAATTGACAGATAATAAAGCATAGCCTGCGTATTCTTTTAATTCATTACTCTACTCCCCCAGCTTTGTTGAGCTTGCAAAACAGAATAAATGAAGGCTGATTATCATGGCCACTTACATCCTTTGCAACATCTGCACAGCTCAACAACGAATAACAGGTTACCTTTGTCTAGTTTTTTCCCCCTTAGGAATTAATCATTCCATATTTAATAAAAGACAACAGCCATTTTAGGGGCGGGGGGGAGCAGTGATCCTTTTATTGTGGCTGGAAGAAATCTTAGCTAAAGAGGCCTTAGATCCAAATGGAATTCTTCAAGCAGGCAGAATTTATAAAATGAAAACCATTTAAGAAAACACATCTTGCTTCTTAAGGAAATAAGTGGGTCTTCCCCCTACCTCTCACTCACAAGGCCCCCAAAATGGAGCTAGCTCTCCCTTCCTTCCTCCTTTCATACCCGCCTAACCGCCCAATTAAGCAAGTTTAGCAAAACTAGAGCTAAATCCAAGTAACACAGGATTTGAAAGAGGAACCTAATGACAATCACCCCTCTCTTGGCTTTGTTTTCTTTTCTGAAATGAATGAAACATCTAGCTACATCTTCCTCCCTCCTTTCCTGACTTGCTGCCGGAATAGCTTTGGGAGAGAAAGAGCCAGCATGTGAGGCAGCGCTAGCGTGTGCTGGGGGCATGGGTGGGACACGCACTTCGTGAATCCCCTCGCCTCCTGGGTGCTCCTGGTCTCCCTTAGGAAATCTTCACACAGAAGCTGGAGTGTGTGTGTTCCATTGCTCATATTTGGAGATACTCAAGCTCTGCCTTTCACCAGATCTAATCAGAATCTCCACCTACTCCGCCAGCTCCTCCATGATGGAGATGCCTGTACTGTCTTTACCATATCTGTCATTTTTTAAAAAAGCTTCTTCCACTACACCTCCTACTGATATCCTTTCTTCTCTTTTTAGTCTTTACACCTCCAGCAGGACAAAGTTTGTATTGTTACATTCACAACCACTAGTGGCTGACTAGCAGGAGTGAGACAGAGCGCGCCAGCCAGCAAGGGAGTCAGGCTAAGGGAGGTGGGGGTGGGGGGTTAAAACAGATTCTTAGTGCAAAGCATGACTTTCCAATGACTGCGGACACCATGAACATCGCTCTCTGCAAAAAAAATTCTTTGTTAAATTTGATCACTCTGCCGTCGGTCCAACCACTGCCACTTTGGCGAGGGAAATACGAATCAGCAGCCCAAGCCATGCATCAGTCAACAGAAGCCATGGAGGGAGGGGGATTTAAAAAATCAAGGATGCACACAGAAGCATCGCCTGGGCGGATTTGGTTTCTTTAGCCGACTGTCCACCCGTAAGACCTCCCTCTTCTTCGTTAAGGTGGAGCCAAGAAGGGTATCTCACATCTCAGAACACAGACCATTTCCCTAAAGCTCCAGAGGCAGATAATGCTGCTGCAAAGTTCCTTTCCAATCTCTTGAGGGAAAAAGCCTGTACGTGCAGAATCCCCAAAGCACACTGCCGCACAGCGCCCGGAAAAGGGGACCCTTCAGCCCACTCCCCGCTGCATTTTTTCCTGCCTGTCCCCGGCCCGGGCCACACCTCCCTTTGCTCCGCAGTCCGTGGCGAAGGAGCACCCAGTGCTAGACGTAAAGGAAGGGACTCGCAAGTGTGCCCTTGAGGAAGACCCCAGGGATTACCAGGAGGAGTGATGACCGCGGAGCTCAGTTGGTGGGGACGCCGGGATCCCCAGCAGCGCTGCATTCCGGGTGGACTTATATCTTCGCGCCCTCAATGCTCAGAGGCCAGTGCCGCGCAGGGTGCAGCATCTCCCGGGCAGCCCTTTCTTCCTCCGGCTGCCGGCACTGGCAGGGAGGCACACTCACGCCCAGACGCACGAGCCCGAGCAAGCTCTCTCCCCGAGAAGCCCGGACACCCCAGAAAATGTGAAGGAGCACACACGCAATTTAGGAGCCGGTCCTTTGTCAAAGCGGAGGGAAGTGTAGCCTTTTGAACAACAAACGGAAAACAGTTGGCGGTGTCGGACCAAATCCCTCCTGCTTGCCCATCATAAGATCCTACCTGGCTTGAGGGAGTGTGGATGGACCTTTCCCCCGTTCCTCCACGCCAGTAGGAAATACGGCGCACTCCCTCCTTTTAAATTGCTCCCGATTAGGAAGAGGTCGCTCCCATCTTCAGGGAGAAGCACAAAGCAGGCGACGCGTGCAGGCTCCCGTGCAGGGCAGGCTCGTGTGCAGAGCCGGGGCGAGCAGGAGCGGCGGCGGCGGCGGGTGGCCGGTGCGCGCGGGCGGGAGGCAGGCGCGGAGGGCCGGAGGCTGGGAGGGCCGGGGCCCGGGCGGCGCGCGCGCTCTTCCTCCCCCCCGCGCACACTCGCCCGCCCGCCCGCCGCCCGGGGCCTCGCACTGGCTCACACGCGCGCTCGGCCCCGCCGCAGCCGCGGCCCGCGGAGGCCCGGAGCCCCAGCCCGGTGTGCGCCCCCAACGCCGGCGCCTTTGGGCACGGTCTGGGAGTAGAGCCGGCGCGGTTTTGGAGCACCGAGCGGGTGGGGAGCTCTTCCAGCCTCCCAGCCTCTGCCGTTGAGATTTTTCCTATTTCCTCCCGGCCCCGCAGTGCGTTGTGGTCGCGCTCTAGCGCTCTCTCCCGCACCCGACCCATCGGTTACACGCACACACCCGCGCTGCAACTTTTCTTTTCAACCTTCCCCGCCTCACCCACAGACAGAACCCCAACCCCAACTCGCCTACCCGTTTCTCACCTCCGAAATTGTTAATCTTTCTTCCTTCACTCTCTATCCCTCTGCTAAAGGGATCTGGGGATGTATCAATGATTTTCTCTTACATTCTCCGTGTTTTTCCTGCACATCAGATTCTCATGCACAGCAACACGCCGGCTAGTAGCTGCTGACGCAAGCAGATAAGGCTGGGGAAGAAGGGGGGTGGGGGGGGAGGTATTTCCCAGCCAAGAACTCTGAAAGATTCTTCGCGTTGGTATTTCCCTCAGACTGCAGCTCACCTGGGAATAAAGACCAAGAGGCTGTTTAATGTGAAAGCCACGCAGCTTTTCAACTACAGACAGGAGTAAAAGCTGAGCATTAAGGTTCAGTTGGGAAAGATCTAATGCAGAAATCGACGAACCATTCATTGCCCTTTCCAAGAGAAGCATTATCATTGCCAATACATCACTTCCCCATAATTAATAAAGGAGCATTGCACCAGCCCTTGCACTCTTGACAGCTCATTCATCCTTACAAATCCTTAATGACTTGGCAGGATGAAAGGCTAGACCTACTGTGGAGTTCACAAACGTGGCTGCGCATCAGACACCTGGGAACGCTTGTTAAAAACGAAGCTTTCAGCGTCCCATCTTGAGACTGATGCGTAGCTCTCAAGCGGGACTCCAAGTTTGTGTTTTTGAAGCACCAGTAGATATTCGGTGCTGGCGTGGTCTGCCAAGGTGTAGGGTTGGAGGGTCAGGGACAGCTGCCTGGGGAGGTGAGAGAAGGAGAGAGGTGCAGAGCACTAGGTAGAAGTTAAGTTTCCTAAGCAGAATTCTTCCCAGTACTTACAGTGCAGTTCGGAGGCAGCCAGCCCTTGGGAAAAGAGTGATTCTGATCAGGAACCCCACTGTTCGACTACCGCAAACAATGAAAGTAGCCCTCCTCTGCCTCTATGCCAGTGGCTCTCAATCCTTACTGCACCTTAAAATCACCTGGGGAGCTTTTCAAAGTCCCAGTGCTTCGGCCACACCCCAGGCCCATTAACTTGGAATCTTTGGGGGTGGGACCCAGGCATCAGCAATTTTTTTTTTTAATGTTTCCTTGTTGATTCCTTTGTAACCTAGGTTGAAGGTCACTGTTTTAGGTCAATACTCAAACAAGAATGGGCTATGAATAAGCTAGGGAGTGTCGTTTCTTAGGAAGTAGGTCTGGAGCAGGCCTTGGGATCCACACGTTTGCCTCACTTCCATCCAGGCCATGCTGCCTGAATAAGGGCCTCCCTTTCATTAAAGTAGTCTGTTGAATTCCAGCCAGTGGCTATGGACCCTGGGCTTGGTGGAGGACATTCCAGACTTCTTCTTGTCTTGTGTATTCCCAGGAATCATCCTCTCTAAGGCATCTTTCTTTCCTCGCTAAGAGTTCAATTTTCTCGGAAGCCACTCTGCGCACAGACTTTTTGAGAGACTGTGCTGACCAGTGGGTGTGAACAGGATCACACGTGGGGAGGAGACACAAGCCACCCTCTCTCTGTTAGAGTATGTCCTCAACCAAACATTACTTATGGTCCTGAATTTAAGGGAATGTAAAAAGGGCAAACATTTGGCTCACACTCAGGGAAAGGGTATTGGAGAGTAAAGTGGCTTTTTAAGTGACACAGGGAAATGCATAGTAAATAAAGACCTCGTCCGTAGGAAATGGGACACAGCTAACTGCAGCAGCTAAGTGAAAGAGCTAAGTGAAAATGTGAATGGAGTATGTCTCATTGGAATAAAATCTGTGGAAAGGGTGTGGCCTATTATTGCTATTATGGACTACTTAGTGAAAGCTCAGATTTTCCTGAAAGTGCAAGAAGCATGTTAGTGACGTAGGGTAAAGAAAACCTGTCCTTAACCTTTTTATCCCACTGGTCCAAGAACTTTATTCCAAAATCCATCTTGTCAGAGCCGAGAAGGCATGAAGGCTACACCTTGGGTCTCTCTCTGTTCCTCCTCTTTTCCAACCTTGGATGATACTAGATCAACTTGGATTATTGGGAAAACACCTCCATTAAATGGGCCTCTCTTTACCTAGAGCCTTTAAAGCCTAGTGCCTAGTGATTTGGTACTCTTTTTGAACTGGCTCAATTTTTGAACCTGTAATTTTGATTTTGCCTTTCATTTCTCATTAAAGGATCTCTATAAGAGTTCCAGGGCCCCGAGGCAAATCGAACCTTTTGCTCCCTCCAAACTGTCAAGCATGACTGGATTTTTATTGCAAGAATTATCAAAGGCTACATCACCGGCACAAGGCTCTAGCTAAGGACATTGAGAGGCTGCTGCAGGCTGTGGCTTTGGAAAGAAGAAATATTGTTTGTAGGAAGGTGGTGATTTACATTCCAATGGCAATAGTATTTCTTAATTGTATTCTTGAATAGTAATTGCCATTCCTCCCTTTGGATTTGAGATTCGGAGTTATGGGTTTCCACTGTTGCGTATCCAAGCATGACCATTCTGGGGGCTCCACAGGGATATCATTAAGATTTGATATATTCTAATATCAAACACGGTTCAGATATTCATGAACTATTTTCCTGCAAATCTTCAGGAGATTTTAGTCACCTTATTATAAGACCAATTATAAATCTTGTGAATCAGGTCTAACCTTTTTATCCAGCCTATGAAAAAATTAGGCATGTGATCAGTGGTACCACAATTTTAAAAAAAAATATTTATTTTACTAAAACACCCAATAATTTTTTATGACAGGGAACAATAACTTTGTGCTAATGTAATTCCTTTCTGTTCAGTTTGAATCACTTAGGTCAGAAGTACCGTCACTGTGTTTTTCAGCGCTTGGTGCTTCTTGAGCATCTTCATGTAGAATGAGTCCTTCCTGATCTCACCGACTCTTTTTCCGGTTGTCACATTCACATCTCTGCTCACTCTTGGTCCGATCCTGATTTCTACATAAGAAAAAAGTATTAAATGCTCTCAGCCTGGCCAGCTAGTGGAGCTTAATGTTTGCCATCTCCCCACACCTCGGGACCTCAGGTGGGCCTCTGGCCCCATTTGTCCATTGGGTTTTCTTTGCTGCTGATGGGATCCAAAGGCTTTTGCCTCAGGGGGTGGCGGGATTCTTTGTTTACTCAGTGCTGGAGTTCCTCCTCTGGGGTCTTATTCCTGCAATTCCACTTTTACTTCTCTGTTTTGTTCTGACCAGTTAAGCATGGCAGTGGAACCCCAGCCAGTAAGTGGGCCCTGCGGCTGAACGGGGACCGTAGCCTCCTAGTTATCACCCATTCTGCCCTGTGCCCCACAGCTGTGAGGTCACCCACTTCCTATGAACCTATCGCAGTCTTTGGATAGCAGGTGCCTGTACTTCTGCATTTGAGAAATTATAGTCTGGGTTGAGCTTGTACAAATCCCAGCACTTTTCATTTCTCATGTTTGCCTCTTATTATATTAAGGACACATCTGGTCTGTATCCCACCAATTTACCAACAGTAAGGTGGCCAGCGAGTAGTTCAAGAGCAAAATCATTATCTAGAGTAACTAATGGGCCAGAAAAGAACAGAGACAGACGAGTTAAGAATTAAGGCTTTGGAGTTACAATACCTGGAGTCAAAAATATCACCTCTCGCTGTGTGACCTTGGGGAATTTTATTAGCCACTCTGAGTCACAATATCTGTCTGGGAAATCTGGATGGTGAAAGTCCCCTTTAGGGAGCATAGGGAGGATAAAATGTATATAATGTGCTTGACATAGTTATTCACCATAGTAATTATTTATTAAATGATGTTTTATAATCATTGGTAAAGTTCCATAGTAATGATATTCACAAAGTTAAAAAAGTTTCTATATAATCAGGTTCCACATATTCAGACTGTCATTGTTGATACTAATTATGCTATCATTTTTGTTACACAGAATTATGTACAACAAATAAACCAGGAGGATGAATGCCTCTGCAGTATGGAAGTACTTCCCCTGCCTACAACAAAAGAAGCTACTCGTACACGTTCAGATTGTGTAAGTGGAGGGTGTGGTTACGTGACTGGTAAAGGGGGCTCTGCATTCTGGCCAGATCACAATATTTACTTTCTTTTATGTCTGGATATCAGCTTGGTCCTCTCTCTATTATAATCTGAGGGTCATTTTAAACTCTGCTATAACTAAGATTTGGGTTATCACATTAATTTTATTAAGAGGGGATGGTGTTAAAACAGAAACTTCTTCACCAAGGTTTCACAGACTTTCCTCAATATTGATTCAAGGACTCCCCATCAATAGTGGCTCAAGATGAGGCCCTGGCGTGCTCTGTACCAGGGCACTGTTCCTTGCAATCCAGTTCTGAAGCAATGTCCCTGAGAGATTTTGCACTTCAGTTCTTCCAATAAATCTCTTTTCTAAGGCATTGCCTATGATGTATAGCTTCTCTCCATCTTCAGTTGCCAGGCACTGTTTAGAATCTTCTGCCAGGGTGTTAGTGGTTACCCCAGTGCCCAGAGAGTAGCCCTTGAAAAGAGTCATAACGAAGATACCCCTGGGGGAAGTAGACTGAACTTAGTGCATGTCTAAGAGTGTGTATCTTAATGCATGGTTATAATGGTGCTGAGTCTGCCACCAGTGGAAGGGCCTGGAAATAGCAAAACTACTTGCTCTTATCTACTTAAAAGTTCAGAGTCTTATATTATGTGACCTAAAGAGCCCTTAGCAATTATGGGCAGAGAAATTCAGAAACTACACTTTTTTTTCTTTTCTATGAATGTATTGTCTTGTCACACACACCAAAGCTTAACCGTCTTTGGGTATGTTTTAGAATTTTTGAGTGTAGACCAAAATAAACATGTTGTTTATGTAGATATTAAACTTATTTGCCATTTGAAAGCTCAGATTTATATAACAAGTCCTTATGAACTAGTTGCATGAGCTGTGACTACTCTCGTTTTAAAGACCATGTAAGAAAGCACAGAGATTTGCCCAGTCCTGGCTACACAGAAGTATCAGGTGTGTTGTTTCAAGATAATGCTGAAGACCGAGCCCACTCACAGAGATTCTGTTCCCATAGATCTGAAGTGGAGCGCAGGCACTGGTATTTTTTTAAGTTCCCTAGGTGGTACTAAGGTTCAGACTGAGCTGAGCACCATCGGCCTAAGATCAAATTGCTAATTAGTAGCAAAGACAAGTGAAAAAAAATCTCCCTGTATCTGCCACAGTGCTGTTCTATGCTGCTGCTCCTTTGAACAGAGATACTTAACAGAAGATAAAAACGTGGGCTTTTCTTAGAAATTGAAGTGACCTGACAAATGTTTGAGGGTCTCTTTGAGTCTCCATGGGGCACAAGTGGGTACTGTAATTGACCTGACAAGACATATAAGCATCTTGGAAGACACGGTCGGGAAAGTGAAGTCCACGACTACTGGGCCCGCATCTGTCGTGTTGAACGCTCAGTCTCCATCGTCTAGCGCGGTTTGGGGTGCACGGTAGATGAATTCATACAGCACAGAGTGTCCCCTGTAGGGGGACTGGCCTGTATGGGTAGATGATGGATTTGGGTCTTAGGGTAAATTCTTTGGCCCCTGTCCAGTGCAAATTGCAACTTAATAGCAATCATCTCCTTATGGCACAGGGAGGGCCCTGGTTAGCAACTGACATTGTCACTGTATCCACATCCAAAGTCCTGCCTGGCCACCTGCTCTGCAATGACAGATTGTCTGTGACATTGCAGGAGGCCAGACCACACAGAGATGGCAATCTGACCGAGCCTCGGGGCTTGTGTCTGTAAACTGACCCTTTGTCGGTTATCTCTGGAATTACTTATAAGCTCCCTTTTGGCCCAGTTTGTAAGCGTGTCAGAGAATCTCTTATTTCCTGTTAAGAGGAGTTCTCCAGGCACGTATTTTATGGGTATTATGCTTGTATATTCATTTATTATTTTTCAAAAATCAAGAAACTTGTGAACTTCCTGCTATGTTCGAAGTCAGAGGTCAAGCAACTCTTAGTAAAGACAAGAAGCTGGGCAGAGCAGGGACAAAATTAACACAGTTGAGAATAGTCATATCATTCATTTGTTCCCTCATTCCTTCATGTATGCATTCAACAAATATTTGTGAGGACTTACTCTGGGCCAGGCTTGTACTGGACCCTGAAAATGCAACAGGAAAAACATCAGTAAAAGTTTACACCCTCTCGGAACTTACATTTCATTAGAAAACCAAGGGGCAATAAGCAACACAAATGCATTAACACATTATAGGGTGTCAGACGGAGATACTGCAGTGAAAGAAATGAAGCACAGAAAATGAGGGGGAGACTTCAGGAGCGAGTACTACTGCAGATGGTCAGTTTCCAGAGACCAGAAACGAAGTTAGGATTTCTCCGGGACAATGTCCTTCCTCTCTTTCTTGAGAGTCCCAAACAGATGAAATGATAGAGCACAGTGTTTTGTTGTTGGATCCTTTGTTTCTGCCCTGAGTTGAGGTTCTTTTAGGAATTCCTACCACAAAGCCACTGGCCTTCACAGGGTTAGCTGCAGAGGTGTGGTCACATGGCTTCCACCGCTGCATTCAGGACCATTTCATGTGATATAAATCCCAGAGTTTTCCAGAAAGGAAAACTAGCTCCCAGAGATTGCACGTAAAATGGTGGTATTTCTTCTAAAGCAGAGTTGCTGCAAGAATTCTGAGTGCCCTCTTTGGTTTTACTTAAAGAACAGCCTCTTATTAAAGCAACGAGATGGGAAACTACACCAGTGAGTTCTCATGGCTGAATCGTTTGCCAAAAAGTCAACAGCCCTGGCGACGAGGGAGGGAAATCACATATGTGTAACTTAATGATGGTTCCAGGGCTTTTTTCCATGAGTTTGTCAACCTCTTTTCCCGTTTTTTTACATTCTTATCTGAGATTACACAATGCACATAGTATGCACGTGCACTCACACACACACAGTGCATTCATGTACACACACTCTTACACAAACACACACTCATCCACATGATTCTTAACTGTAGCTAAAGATCTAATTTTGGGAAAATCGCCATTTGCAAATGTGCAAATAATATATGGAAATAATAGCCAACCTCTTTTTTCCCTAATTTTATTTAACAGGAATGGCTGTTTATTTGCCAGATCTTATATATTTGGTTTCAAGTCTACTCAGAGACTCATAGCCTCAAGCAGATTGTGAGCGATGTACTGGTCTCTTTTGAACACTGATAGTTTTAAAGCCTGAAAGAAAAACTCCTAAATTATGTATCTTAAAGTTAACATAAGATTTTTGTTCTTCTTGTTTCTTTTGCCAAAAAGCAAGCAAGCAAACAAACAAACAATTCTGAATATAGAAATTGCTCAAGGAAAGGCAGATTTGGATGGAAAGTTATTCAACACAGCAAAGTGCCCTCCTCACTCATAATCGGTGATCAATAAATATGTGTTGAATAAATTAAGCAAATTAATGGATCATGCCTCATTATAGGGCAATCATTTAAAGGAAATTTTGCAGCAGATTTATTGGCTGAATTTTTAAATGAGGCAGCAAGTAGTGAGCGACTACTCCTTTCAGAGCCATGAGCTAAGTCCTGTGGTAATTAACAAATGAATTAGACATCATCCATGAACTCTTGGAATTAAGTCCCATAGCTAGAATTAGACTGAAGATTTTTGAGCATTTGAATCCTATAGCCAGATATGTGCTTTATGAAGAAGGTGGTTTTCAATCCAAAAGAACCTATGCACCCCAATGTTCATAGCAGCACAATTTACAATAGCCAAGTACTGGAAGCAACCTAAGTGCCCATCAGTAAACAAGTGGATCCAAAAACTATGGTATATTTACACAATGGAATTCTACGTAGCAGAGAGAAAGAAGGAGCTTCTACCCTTTGCAACAGCATGGATGGAACTGGAGAGCATTATGCTAAGTGAAATAAGCCAGACGGTGAGGGACAAATACCATATGATCTCACCTTTAACTGGAACATTATCAAGAGAAGAAAAAAGCAAACAAAATATAACCGGAGACATTGAAGTTAAGAACAATCTAACAATAGTCAGGGGGGAGTGGGGAGGGGACAGTGGGAAGAGGGGATTACAGGAACTACTATAAAGGACACATGGACAAAGTCAAAGGGGAGGGTGGAGGTGGGGGAGGGAGGGGCGTTCGGCTGGGGTGGGGTGGAGGGATGGGGAGAAATGGCATACACCTGTAACTGAATAACAATAAAATTTTTTAAAAAATAAATAAAATAAAAACTAAATAAAAAGAAAAAAGAAGGTGGTTTTCAAAGTGAAAGGGATATGTTAAAGTGCGCATGGTCGGGGATGAAGAAGAGACCAGTGAGAAGACGATTATAGGTGTCTTGCAGAAGGCCTAATAAGAGTACTCTAAACAACGACCAGGGAAGAAAGGGAAGAATAGAGTTTCTCTTTGGCTCGATTCTTGGCAGAATGCCAGTAAGCCCCTTCCCCCTCCCCACCTCAGGCCAATATTTTAAAACATACTGAGTTTTCATTTTCAGGGGAATCATTCTGGATGGTTTCAATTGGAACACATATGCTTTCTATAAGGCTCTTAGTATTCTAGGGGAAATTTTTCCTTTAAGAGTGGCAGACTAAAGCGGGGTGGGGAAGGGTGGGATGGGGTGGGGGGTGGGTAGTCTGCTGCAGCAGGCAGGGAGAGGACCTCTTCAGTGCAATGGCACACGGTGTGATAACAAAGAGTAGATGACCCTTGGTTGGTTTTATTACTGTGTTTAAATTCTCCACAGACAAGGCAGCCACTTGGTCATTGCACCTTAAATGGACTTCTCCCATTGTCTCTCCCCAAATGCGTAGCTGCCTTTTAAATAGGTTATAGGAAATTGAGAATTTCTGATTTTTTTTCCCTTACAAAATAGAGTCGACTTGTACCTACAGAGCTTGTGAAAGATTCTTTCCACCTACACCCACCCCACCGCTCCACTAGTAAATCTCCAGGCATCTAATTCCACTGTGTGCGAAATCCGACTGGAGCCAAGTGTGATGAAGTATGGACTTTGTGAAGAGCCTCTTGCCTCCCCTGACTGCAGCTGCTTCTAATATTATTTCAGAAATAATTAGAATCAGTGAAGGAAATCTGAAAGTAATGATAACCTTTCATCGAATCTTTTTGTCTTTTGATCACATATATACTATAATATTCAGAAGAATATTTTGCTAAAAGCAGTCTGATTTGCCGGATACCAAATCAAAGGACAAAATCAATTGGTTTGATTTTTCACATGTATTTCTGACATCTCTTGGGACACACCCTTAATCTGACACAAACTAAAAACTGTGCGTTTGTCATTACAAGAAATCGAGTGTTAATTAAAATGAACACTACTTGACCTTAGGGGGTATATGTTTAAACGGAAAGCATATCCTAGAGTTTTAGATGTTTAGCCCTTTGTTTGAATGTGAAATTGTTACTGATTTTATTTAAATAAGTGTAATACACTTTATTATTAATTTATTAAAATTAAACAAGTTTAAATAAAATTAACTTTCATTTGTCTATAAATACTACTGTTAGACAAATGTCTGATGGATTTTTTGACAAGTTTGGAACTTTCTTTCCTTTATCTATGAAATGGTATCTCATGATTAGATCAGATATAAACTTGAATTTTGTGGAAGTAGAGTTGGATTTTGGTAGTTACCTGATACCTACTTAATCATAGATAAAAATCACTCATTCATTCACTCATTTACTGAGTATTTTTGAGTGACTACAAGGCAAGGCACTAATGTTAGGCAGAAGGGAATCATCAGTGAATCCGTGAACAAAGGGGGCTTTTATCTTGGGGAAGAGAAGAGATACTAATCACATTACAGAAGTTCCTCACCGAGGAAGCTGACCTTTTTAAGGAAAGTCTGGAAAGCTCAAAAAGAAGACTAAGGACTGGCGAGGAGAAGAGGCGAGTGAACTTAGTTTAGTCTTGGACAGAAGAAGCTTCAGGTGCAAAGGCTCTGGGGTGAGGAGGAGGTCAAGGGAATGAAAACAGGTCGGAGTGTGGAAAGCACAGAAAGTGAGGTAGGAGGAGTGTTAGCAGGGGTCACAGGGTAGGCAGAGCCATGCAAAACTACAGGGCTTGGCCTTTTGGGTCTTTTTTCAAGATTAAGATACCTTATCTGTTTCATTCCAAAGACTTGCCTTAGTTTTCCTATGGAAAACTGTAGCCTTGCAAAAAATCTTCTTCACTTTTCCTGCTTTCCTCGCTCTCACATGGTTTACCAGAACTCTAAGTTCGGTATTAAGGGGGAGACTTAACAACTGGAAAATTGCAAACAAATTAAGCTGTTCAATATTTTCTAGATGTGATTTTACTTGTCACTGTTGTGCCTTGTCAGTGGTCCCCTCTGTGAGTATCAGTAATCACCACAATGACCACAGCTCTACACCAGTGAGCTTTTCCGGTTGTATGGTGGAATCTTGTTCTTTTTATGCCCACATATCTTCTAGACATGCACTTCTAAATAACTCTCATAGATAAGAAATATTCCTAGCCCAAGAGAACCGCCCCCCCAAAAGCACTGGATAAATTCTTGAATAGAGGCAATGCATTCCATAACTTTAAAAGATTGCCACCCTTTCATTTGAAGTTAAAATTCCTGCTTTGTGGTATATAAATAAATCGGCAATTTTACTGCGTGCTACCCACTCTGTTAGGAGTTGGGGAAGGGCAGCACTCAACTGGCTCCTCCACCGAGGCAAAGGGGAGAGGCCCCCCAAAGGACTGCTTTAAAGGCTGTAAGAAGGAGAGGCTGGCATCTGATTTTCCAGTCAGCCTTCAGCTGACTTCTGCATCCCGTACTCCTGGAGTAAGGGGAAGACCATTGAGGAGAGATGGTGCGGGGTGATCTCAGAAGTGGAGTTGTGGTGGAAAAAAGGTGGAGGCTGCACACCCGCCAAGGACTCTACCACAGAACATCACGTGGATTTTGTGTAAGGTCACAGTTGGAGGTTAACCTAAAATAAGAGTCTAATCACACAGAAGTTCCCCAATGCCTAGAGGAGATGGTGAGTGAAGGGTCCTTCTCTAGAGGGGACTGTAGAGGGCTTTACCCAACCAAAGAGAACATATAACCAATGAAATCAACGTGAAGAAGTTGTGACCTTGTCACAGACGTGCTCCCTTGCCACCCTCCCTGCCAGAACGCTACTGGAGTACACCACAAGGAGGATGGGCGGAGGGTTGGCGATACCCCCTTCATCTCCAAGTCTTCCGAGCAGTGATTCTCAACTGGAGTGGTACTGCTTCTTATTAGGGGCAACTGGAAATTCACGGGGGGCATTTCTCCACAGTAATATGAGAGTTGCTATGAATATTTATTTGACAGGGGCCAGGGATACAACACATCTTGCCATGTGTGATATAGTCCTTCATTCAATGTAACGTTCAAATGTTCTACAGGACACTCAGGTCGGTGCTGCATGTACTTTCTGAGCCTAGAACCTCACTCTGGCTTTTGTATAATAGCCAAGTTTTCTCTCTCTCTCGCTCTCTCTCTCTCTCTCTCTCTCTTTTTGCTTGCTATAACTTTCACTGACTTTCCCAGGAATGTAACTACTGAATATATTGAGCAAAGATCATGCTTTGTTTTATTTGGAATTTAACAAGAGCTGTTCATTATTTTGGAAAATCACTTCACTGATGGAAAATGTTACTTGTTAATCAGCATTTGCAGCTGCTGCCCTTGAGGTGGGACAAGCATCTGACTGTTCCATCTCACCTTCTAGAGTGCTCATGCCTGACTTCCAGAGAGTGAATAACGTATTCATTTATTATAAAATACTGGCATTGATTCTTCTTTTGTATTGTAGTCCGAACATTGTATAGAATTTGGAAAAATATTCACGGACTATGGTATAATACAATTGAATATTTCAGAATAACGCAGAGGTTGCTACAGAGAACATTTTGATAGTTGATAGATGGGAAGGGGGCTCAGGGGGTGGGCAGAAAAGGAGAAGGGATTAAGAAAGTACAAACAGGTAGTTACAGAATTGCCATGGGATGTAAAGTACAGCATGGGACGAAGAGCAGCCGAAGAACACAAAATGCGTGATCCGTGGACATGAACAATGATGGGGGGATTGCCTGAGGGAGTGGAGGGGGATGAAGGGGGTGGAAATTGGAAGAACTGCAATAACATAATCGATAAACTATAATTTAAAAACTAAAAATAATAAAGAAGGAATGCATTCTTTAAATCTATTTTTTTTAAAAGAGGTTGCCACAGCATTTTGTTATAAAAGGAGGAAATTGGATCTGAATAAATTGACAGCCTCTCCAAGTTCCTAACTTCTCAAGACTTGTGAATGTTCTCTGCTGTGGCAAAGGAGGGATTTGGGGGAGAAATCTGAATGGGTTATGGGACCAAAATTTAACAACAAATAGAACTGTGTCAATTACAAAAAATGAGACTCTTTTAATCACTCAAATTGACTGAAAAATATCGGGACTGGTATGCCCCTCTGGGAGCTTCTTCAGGAAAGGAGACTCTCCAGACCTTCACTGGGAACTGTCATTGGAAAATGCCATAAGGGTTCTCCCAGCAGCTTTCATATCCGATTGGATGGTCAGCTGCCTGTCACACGCCTGCAGAGTGGAAAGAATGTAGAGTTTCAGTTCTGCTACTGACTAGTTGCTGATAAACTCACCACCACTCGGAGCCTTGCTTCCTTTGCAAATTGAGGATGCTTATAATTTTCTGCTCCTTTCAACATTATCATGAGAATCATCTGGTGCCATACATATAAAGTCTTCAGTTATGAAAGGAAATAAGACGCTGTGCCTTCTTGCATTCCACGGTACTCAGACCCAAGCCATGTGTACAAGAATACCTCATAGCTCATGAGGGTTGGCTGAATGTGCCCCTCTCTCCCTGCCCAGAAGGAGCATAGACAGGGGAATTTTGACTTGGTCTCTTAATGCTTAATTTCTTTATTCACATGTATGGTATACTCGAAACCCCTATTTATGATTACTTGACATCATTGATACATGACCTGAAAGCATTAAATATAAGTGTCCAGATATCCAGGCTAGTTAATCATATATTTTATAAGAACTAGTGAGCTAAAAAGCCAAATATGCAGAGAAAGAAAGAAGCTGGGTATGTATTTTAAAAGATGAGTTAATTTGAGTGTGAAATCCCACCTGGTACGCACGAGGAAAGCAGTTAATTAAATTCTTTGAAAGGAGTGGACTGGGCCCCCACAGCTAGCGGCGCTGGTTAGAACAGCAGTTTTCGACCAGTGTGCTGCAGGAATTTTTAAAACATGCAATACCTGACAATTGAGTCAGGGGCACTGACCTCTTTTCCCTTAGATTGTCGAATTAAAAGAAAATGACTACAGCCAGCACAACAATAGCCGTCCAGTATGAATGAATCAAAAATATACCTATTTTTTTTGTCAGATTGGCTATATATATATACATGTAAGTTTATGTGTTTTCACAATTAGTTTATGTGTTTAAAACGTGGTGTTTACCATGCCCTGTAGGGTGTCCGACCCTCAGGAGGGTTGTTCAGTTCCAGATTTTTCCCTGTCCAATGTCTCCACTGTTAACCGGGAGCTGCCTGTTTTGAAACTGTCTCCCTGTGCACAGAGCTGAGAGTGTAATAGGAGACCAATGCCCGTCCAACCGCTCTAGTAAAAAAACGACTCCAAGGGAAAGGATTTGCCCCGGGTTCGCCACCCTACAGAGGACACAGTAGCGTTGCCCTCCTAAGCAAAGGTCAGCAGGGCTGTGGTCAGAGTTGCTTCTGAAGGGGGAGTGACGGTCTCCTAGGTAAGGCGGGAAGGAGACCGAAAGTCCACACCGTGTCATTCATTTCTCTAAATTATCTTTGTCCTCTCAATTAAAGTCATTTATAGCTGCCGCCTTTGTCTCCTTTTGGTTTTCCGACAGAATAATACTTTGGTATCTTGTGCTCCTGTTAGAGACAATTTCTTCCTTAATTAAAGGTCATATAATGTATCTTTGCATTTGACATTCACATAAAAACTTCAGTCCTTGTTATTCCCTTCAGAATGTTGTTCACTTTAATTAATTCCTGATTAGTTTCTGCCCTTTCCCAAAGGAAAAAACAATGCTGGTTTTTGGTGACACTTAAATTCACTAGTGTGTTCACAATCTTTATCTATTACATTCACGATATTACACTTCTATGGCTATCACCTTTGCAATCTTCTTTACAACTAATTTTTGATAATGAAATGGGAATAAAGACTTTTTCACCTAGTACCATATGACAGCAAAAATAAATTTAATTACTAGTCTATGGCTATAACTTTAAGCAAACCACTTTTGTTTCACTACATGTAAAATGGGAGTGCGAAGGTGATTTCTGTCCTTTTTTCCCATTAAAACATTGATATTTCATGACATAAAGTCTCCGTGCCTGCTCCCGGCTTCAAAGCCAGGTCTACATTGCACACTATGAGAGAGGAGATACGGAATCATGAGAATCCCCTTCCATGCTGGGGAATTCCCTTTATCTTCCTTTCAAGAATGAATATATCTTGAAAATATATTCATTCCTTTTCTCTGGGAAGATAATTTTGAAAAACTAACTTGTAGTGCCCTTTACTTACTTAAAAATAAGTGGCATTTTGTGTATAAATCCTTTATATATAATAATCAACATTGCAATGCTTTCTTTACTTTTTATTATAGTAAATTGCAACCGTACATAAAAGTAGAGGGGGGACCAGAATGAGGGTCTATGTGCCCATTTTCAGCGTCACCCATTGACAACAAATGGTCAATTTTGTGGCGTGGAGAGCTCACCTCCGCCTTTCACATTCGATTATTTTAAAGCCACTTTTGGATATCGCATTTTTTCATTAGTACATACTCACATGTATATTTCTAAAAGAGAAGTCTTTGTTTTTCTTCACTGCAACAACATTATCATGCTTTAAAAATTGATAATAATCACTTAACTTAATCAAATATCCAGTGTAGAAATTCTCTGATTCTCTTATTAACAATATGTTTGCAGTTGGTATGTGAGAATAATGATCTAAATAACATTAAAACATTACATACGTCTGAAATGTCTTCGAAACCCTCTTTATAATTCCTTCTCTCACGTAATTCTTGCAGGTTAACGTCCCCACGAATTCAAGTCTTTTTTTCTATCAAGTTTCACACATTCTACAATTTGCTGATTGCATTGCTGTGGCATCTTTATATGGATTTCTGTCCCCTCCTTCTATACACTTAGATGCTTAGCTGGTCATAGGGAGCTATGTCATAGGGAGTGTTTTGTATATATCTTCCAATTTGTTGGTTTACAAATATTTTATTGACTGATTTTTGTGTGAGAGAGAGAGAAAGACAGAGAGAGAGAGAAGGAGGGAGGGAGAGGGAGAGAGAAAGGGGAACAGAGGAAGGGGGAGAGAGAGAGAGAGAGAAAGAGAGGGAATTCCATTTATTTACGCATTCATTGGTTTCTTCTTGTATGTGTCCTGATGGGACATCGAACCTGCAACCTTAGCATATTGGGACCATGCTCTAAGCCGCTGAGCCACCTGGCCAGGGCCATTTTAGCATATTAAGAAAGAAATAATGTCTGATTGCCCTCTTTTTGTGTTGTTAAACTTACTAATGTGCTCAGGCATCATCGGCTTGATTCATTAATGCTTTTCAACTAGTGTTTTCAGCAGCAATTGATGATTATTGTCCAGAATCTTGATTTCATTGGAGATTTCAAATTGGTAATATTTTGTGTATCATTACTTCATAATTTACTGATTGGAATTCATTGTTTATAATAGCAAAGCTTATTGTTTGTAATAGCAAAAATTATTGCAAACAATCTACATGTCTAACAACATTTGACACTATTCAGGGCACTGACCTCCTTTCCCTCTAAATTTAGGGCAGGTGCTAGAAACGGAACTGTAGATCCATGTTGACAAGAGCAGAATGAGCTGCAGGTCAACACAGAATATAAATCTATACTGACATGAACATATATTGTGTTAAAACAGGTTGCAAAATATAATGTATAGTTGGATGCAATATTTATTTAAAAGGATAATTTTATATGAATAGATAGAGATATATAGATATATGCATAGAAAAATTCTGGAAGTCTATCCTTTCAAATACAACATATTTATTGATATCTGGATGGTGGGGTTTGAGTAGTTTTCTCCTTTCACTTTGCTTACTTTCATTAACACATGAATATTTTCCAAAGCTAACAATAAAAAGTAAATATAATAGAAATTTTACATTTTTATGATTAAAGCAGTATTTTCAACCAACAATAAAAAACATTTACTTGCAAAACCCCAGTAAATCCATTTTAATTTGTAAATAAAGAAGATCCCTGTTCACTGTCATTTAAATGACATACCCCTTTTTCTTGTTCCCTTGAATCTCATGGCACAGATTACAGGTGAGTGGTTTGCTGTTACTACGATTGCTACCATCCAGCCTAAAAAATGTTTGGCCTAGACTTGGTGCTTCTTATCACCTGTGAAATTGCTGGTTTTATCCTGAACCAGCTGCTGGAAAGGTTTAGATTCTCAAACAGACCCCTTTGCCACAGCTAACGTTCCATGGTTGTTGGAGACTCTGTACATATTATGCTACTTAATGTTCAGAACCATCCTCTGATATGAGTGTTGATAACCTTACTTTACAGATGGGAGAAAGGCCCGCATTCACAGCTAATGAACCCCTACACTGGATTTGGACCCAGCATTTTTTGCTGTAATTGTTTGCCTGCTTGACACTGCATTTCCAGATCAGTCTCGTTCACTTTTTTCCTACCTTGAGAGCCTTACCTGACAAGTCTTAACCACACAGAGACTGTCTCATTTAGTTGTCTGCCGCCGCGTTTCTGTTGGAATAGGTGACCTTCTCCGTCAAAGTCTAAACTCTCATGGTACTGGCACAATTTCAGCTCCTGTAACCTCTCCCCTGCCATCACCCTATGTACTGAGATAGTAATACATTGTGAGCTAAGCACACCGATTTCCTATTACTGCCTAAAAATAATGTTTCTCCATCAGTCACATAGAGGAAGCACACCCTTCATTAAAATAAGAAGTTACTGACCTCAGGCATCTGTCTGGAAATACCCTATTCATACCCCACCCCAAGGCAATAAAGTTGACAGGAAATCTGTCATGATTACTGTAACTGCAAGATGTTGAAGCCATTTTTTTTGAAATTACAAGGAGTGAAAATCTCAGATAACTTTGGCAAGATGGGGCAAGAATCATTTTTTAATCAAAACTTTTTAAGATAATACTTTAATATACATGTTTCTTTTACATGCTGGTAAATCTCAAAAACATAAGCAATCATAAAAAAACATTTATCCAGCTACAATGCATCAATTAATGCATTGTAGGGCAGAGCATCAAGTACATAGGAAGAAAGGAATGGACTGAGATTGCGAACAAACTTGAGCTGTATGTAAACCAGGGCAGTATAAACATATGGGCATGAAAGCAGAGGATTGAAGCGGTTTGGAAAGCCAAGCGCTGCCATGGTGCTATTCTGACTTGTGTATGGTAAAGAGATGTCCATTTCACATGACAACACTGTGGTAAACTTACACTTGGACGTTGTGCTGTAAAAAACCGTAAGACCTTAAACTGAAAGATCTGGATGTGATCCTGACAACATCTATCAAAATAACTCTTAGTCTCTGTGAGCTTCATAAAATTGTCCCCTTTATAAAATGAAAATGAAGCTTTCCATACACCTACCCCATGGAGTTGGGAGATCGCAGAACACACATGAGAAAGTACTTGGTAAAACATACAGCACTGTATTAGTATAAGGCTGAGTTATTTGTCCATGATACAATCCTACCTGTTGTTACCCAACACTCCTATTGGCTGTTTCAAAGATGTACAGTTGTCCAACAAATGGTTTTGAGGGCTTACAACGCATCATGCCTATTCTAGGTGCCATGGGTAGACCAGTAAACACAATAAAACTTCCCACCCTCCTGGAATTTACATAGTCCATCAGCAGAAACTGAAACTGTAGACTAAGAAATTTGTGAGGGATATTAATTTTTCCAACTCAACCAATATTTGTGTGTACCTCCCATGTGTCAAGCGCAATGATGGGATAGAATATACACACTATTGTTGTGGGGTTTATGACTGAGAAGGCAGACTTGAGTCTGCCAAGTTTAAGGTGAATTACAATACAGCATAATACAACTAAGATAATGCAAAGAAGAGACAAATGGCTCAAATGTGGGAGTCAGAAAGGCATCCTGAAAGAAGGAGGTACCACTCGCAACTGAGGGCATAACACAGAATGGGGGTGGCAGGTCATTTTCCCATTCTACTCTGCATCTTAGAGTATAGTGGTCCTGTGCAAGAGAGAGACCTAAGACACAAGGGATCTAGAACTCATATCATATGATAATGAGAGAACTGAAGACATTTAGCCTAGAATGTTAAAGACACACATAATTACCTAATTACAAATAAGTTAAATTTATTTTATGTGATTCCAGGTAGCAAATTTTAATCAATGGACACATATAAATCTTCCTAAAATTCTTATTCCCACTCCTTCCATTTTTTCTGGGAATATTCTTCCCTCAATATTTAACTAACATCCCCTGACCTCTATTCCAATGTTCCTTATCCCTGTTCCCGGCTTCATTTTTCTTCATAGCACACAAAATCTTTTCATACATATATATTTTACGTACTTATTATTTATTAATCTGCCTAGTCTCAAAATAATATGTCATGTGAAGGCAGGGATTTTATGTGTTTTGTTCATTCATATATTTCAGGTTCCTAGAAGAATGTCTTCTAGACAATAAATATTTGTAGGATAAATGAACGAGAGTTGTCCAGAATATAAAAAGGTTGCCTCCTATAGTAGTTTACTTCTATTATAGAAGGGTAATGAGTTTGTTTATTAGAGTATTAATGTAATGGGTTAAGAGTAGAACCGAGTGGACCTACAACTTTTTTCTGATAAAATGAAATAGATGTGTAATGGCAGGAAACTCATTCCCTCAAATAAGATGTATAGACAACTCTGATCCTTGGTATTTTCTTCTTATATTGAAACAAATCCTGCAACTCCAAAAACTCTATTTAGTAATCCTAACTCTAATATGAATTAATCTTCAATATAGATGTAGACATAAACCTGTTTAGGATTGAAAACATGCCAAAAATATAACTTTCACAGTTACAGTGTTAACATAAAAATAATTTACATTATCTAGGACATTCCATTTAAGATTACCCCCCTGCTGTCCTTCCTGTAGTGCAAGTGACTGGGTCTCCCAACAGACTGTCTCCTTACAAGTCTGGCTTTCATTGACCCCCATTACCCTTTGTCAGGGCAATCGCTCTCCAGTCACCTGACTTTAAATATGGCATCCTGGCTTGGGAAGCGATGTTATCGGAAAATGGTACCCTTACAAAGCCTTTGTTTTGTTCTTTGGGGCTCGTGTATAATGTGTACAAAACTGTCTTATCACATAGTTCCTGAATAGAGTATCAGAGAGGGAAATTTACTTCTGAACAAAACACATTTGATTGTCAGAAAAGGATTCTGTCTCAATGGTAAGATTAAATTTTCTTTCGTTTTTCTAACTACATTGAAATCCCAATACTTTTATAGTTTTAATGTTAGCTTCCTTTTTTCTTCCACAGTTCCTGCTAATAGTTTGGTATTATTCTCAGTAATGATTATAATGGTAGCTGACATTTCCGTATTAACTATAATAGTAGCTAACATTTATGAAGTGTCCTTAGCACTGTTCTGGATACTTTATAAGTATGAAGTTATTTAACCTTTTTACCATCCCTTTGATTTAGGCACTACTACCACCATACTTTAGATTTAAAGAACCAGAAGCATATAAGCAAGGTAGTTGAGTAAATTTAGGCAGTTTGGTTTGGGAAGCCTGTGCTTGTGGCCACAATGTAGACCTTAAACTTTGTGGGCAAAGCTTTGGTTAACTAGATATGCAAATGAGCTAAAACAATTGTGTCGATGATACTGAAGACCTTTGTAGAAAGAGGAAGACATGATGGATGCCAGAAAGAAAATCATGATTTTCGTGAAGTCCTGAGAAATATATTTAACTACAGCGGTCAAAGTAAAATGTATTTCACTGTGTTTTCTTTCACTGTCTTAAGTTTAAGTTATGAAATACATATTCAGGAATTCTTTTGTTCATAGTTTAGTATCTTGGAGCAGCAGTTCTCAAACTTTGTGGATCCCATTAGACCCTCAAAAATAAGTGAGACATCAAAAGAGCTTTTGCATATATGGGTTATATTTGTAGACATTTATTGTATTAGAAATTAAAACTAATAATTTATTAAATATTTAGTTATTTATTCAACAAAATAATAATATACCAATTACATATTAACATAATAATATTTTTTTATAAAAAATAACTATGTGTTTCAAAACAGATTAGTGAGAAGAATGATCTTGGTTTTCATATTTGCAAATATTTTGAATGTTTGGCTTAAGAGAAGACAGTTAGATTTTCATATCTGTTTTCCCATTTAATCTCTCACAATATCACACACTATGTAGCCTCTGGAAAACTCCAGTGTACACTTGTGAGAAAATGAGAATGAAAAAGGCACATAACATTTTCATGTTTTATGAAAATAGCACTAACCTTACGGATCCCCTGAAAGAGCCTCTGAGATGGTCGGGGTCCCCAGCTCAGGCTTTGAGAGCCACTGTCTTAGAACGACCGACTAGGAGAAAACAAGAACAAAAAAACCTTGGTGCATTTTTTATATTGCATGTGCCATAGGTTTTCCTATTTTTAGTTCTGTTCCCACTCCCCAAAAATGAACAGTCTGTGATGTTTCAGAATTTTTCAAGAGTTTGGGAGACCTTCCCTCCTTTAAGGAATTTTCTATTCAAAATACAGTCAACAACCTTAACATATTCCCTCACTTGTTTTTATCTCTAACAGCTTCTGTATTGTTTCAAAGCATGGAAATAAATAAGTAATGAGAAAGTAAAAGTACTATTTGCAAGTTCATTAAAATATTTTGAGTTTATTTGCAGAACATTTTGATTTTATATGCAATGGGAGGTCCTCTTTCAAGAACTATGACTGCTTCCTGTTCACCTATTCCTCATATCACCCAGTTTGCAACAACCCATTTTCTCTTGTCTTCATCAAAGGGGATCCTATCGAGCTCTGGGCTTAATGTGGAAAGCAGAGGGCTGTCTCAGTTTCCCAGGGCCACCATACCCTGCTGTCCAGGCTCCATTGCCCAACTGCATTAGCAAAGAGGCTGAGTTCTTGATACCTCTGGAGCCAATGTACTCATTTAAGGAGAGAGAAATGAAGTCTTACCCTTATGAAACTTGCTTTCAGCTGGGGAAGACTGAAAATAAAGATATAATCTAATGTTAGGTAGTAATAGTCCCTAGGAAAAAATTAAGCAAGTTATGGGATAGAGAATGACAAAGAAGAGGTTTTAAGGTGGTCAGGGAAGGCCTCCCTTAGCAGGTAACGCTTGCCCAGAACTGTGGAAAAGTAAGGGAGAAGTTTATATCTGGGGCAAGAGCAGTCCTGGTAGAGGTCATAGAAAATGCTAATTCCCTAAGGTCAGAAGAAACTTGGCTCATGTGCATTTGAGGAAACAGCAGGAGCCAGTGTGGCTGGAGCCAAATGAACAAGTGGTAGAGATACAAGAACTGAGAGGTTGTCATAGTTTGTTCTAAGAGTGCCAGGAGCTACTTGGAAGTTTTGAGTAGGAGTGTCATGTTTAAAGAGGATCACTCTGAGTACACTTTCACAAGCCTAGGCGCATGATGAAGGCAGAGAGACCAGTGGGTAGAGAGTTGCTATCGGCTTTCACTAGGATATTAGCAGTGGGAAAAGATGGTCCAATCTGGGATTTTTTTGGAAGGTAGAGACCACAGCATTAGCTAATGGATCAGAAGTGGGATATATGAAAAAGAAAGTAACCAAGGGTGAATGGATTTTTCTACTGAGCAATTGGGTGAATGTTCATGCCCTTTCCTAAGACAGGGAATCCAAGGGACAGAAATAAACTGTTTTGTTTTGAATGTATTAAGTTTGAGATGCCTAGTGGATATCTGAGGAGGGCTGTTGACTTCCCAGGTGAGCATACGAGTCTGAAACTTGGAGTTGTAGCCTGAGATGAAAATTTGAGCATTATTGGATGGTCATTACAATCCAGGGTATTGGGTGGAGTCAATGAGGAGTGAAAGCAGAAAACACAGGAGATGGGGTCTGAGGACTGAGCCCAGGACACGCCTATTTCTGAGACTGAGAAAAGAGGAGGGCCAGGGAAGGGGACCAGAATAAGTGGTCATTGACTTACAAGGAAAAGGTAATGTCCCAGAGCATATAAACACAGAAGTTTAGAAAATAGGTAGGTGACACTCCCCTTGACTGCACCTGACTTCAAAAGACCACTTGAGTACCCAGTGTCTAGTCCTGTCTACATTCCTGTCTGTACAACAGGTCCTATACCTAAGGGTTCGCATTAGATGTTCTGCTCTTTATTTCGTTCTTATCCACTTCCTAGACTATCCCTATCTGTCCCATAGCATGTTGTTGATGTCAAATAGCAGGGTCCTTGCCCCACATCCAAAGTCCACTTGTCCCTCCAGCATAACATTTCGCAGAGAAATTTGCTCATTAACAAGCACCATATTTATCAGCTAGAAGCGAATCAGTTTTCTGTATTCAACTAAAAACAAAAGACACAACAAGATGCACAAAAACAACAAGGTGGTTGTTCAGTAGTTATTTTCTGGAACATTAAATTAACTGGACTTTCTCATATTTATGAGAAAATAATTGATGCTCATAATGATATCCCTAAATTAATATATGGTCCCCAAAGCCTTCTTAGTCATTAAAGAAAAATGAATTACAGTGAGTATCCATTAGGGTTAAGCATAATGCCTCATGTTCTAGTCCTTCTAAAATCAGAAATTAATGTGCGCTCACACGGCTAAACTCTATTAACTAGAACAATTGATTAAACAGAAGAATATATTTTCTCAGCACAGCTAATAGGAGAATTTACTAGGATTGAATCAGCTGAAAGGAGGCAGGGGACATTTCTGTTCTGGGCTGTCCATTGCTGGGGACAGCGATGTGGGTGAGGGTTCAGATCACAGTCTTTGCAGAGAAGTGGAATCAGGGTCGGGCTGGGCATTGCATGTTTTAAGGCAGAAGTTGTCAGGAGAATCCATAGACAGTAGAAGAAACACAGAAGTTAGGAGGAGCTAAGGCGTCTGTGGTTTGGGGAGTAAATTGCGGTCAGACTCAATTCACATGGGTCAGCCCTGAGGCCTCATGTCCTGGTAGGAAATTAATGACATAAAAGAAATGGCAGCCTAAAGAATGGTTCTGATTTTCCAGTATTAGACTCAGACAGAGTAATTTTCACCCCTGTGAATGTTTTCCAGGCATCCCTAAAGTTGTCCTTTATGGGTAGGCAACTATTTCCGGCAAACCAGGGAAAATGGAGAGGTCCCTAAGCACCTGGACGGTGCCTGAAATACTGTAGATCTAGGGATTACCCAGCTGCCTGGCTCCAGACAGAAAGGGAAAGAAGCTGAGGAAAAGTGGATTCTCAAATTCCACAAGAATGCTGCTTTTCATTCCTTTTTAAACTGATTTGTTCAACCAACAATGACTGCAGTCCTACTTGCTTAGTCTGTAGAGAGAGACAGGGTGGATAAGTCAAAATCTTTGCCTCCTGGGAATCTCAAGCTTGGTGTAGGAGAAGATAGCAAGATAGATGGACAAGCTAGCCAATGCAGACAGACACATGGTCTTGTTGTTGTTATGTAGGGAGGAGACAGGGCTGGCTCTGCACAGAGAGGAAGGAAATGAGGAAGAGCAAGCAGGGCTTTCCAGAGAAGCTGATGGCTAAACTGAGTCTTCAAGGATCACTGGAGGTTTTCTGGAAGGTGACAGGACAGTGACATGAAAAACAATAGTGGCATGAGAGTTCAAGTTGCATTTTGGGATGTGAGAGAAGTTTGATGTGTTTAGAATGCTTAAATGCATGTGGAAAAGTGCCACAAAATAAGTCCTGAGAAATAAAGGGCTGTGTAGGCAATCTAATACAAACTTGGGATTTTAATTGAGGAGTCAAAAAAAAAAAAAAATCACAAGGCCCTGACTGGTGTGGCTCCGTGGGTTGGGCATCGTGCCTCAAAGTGAAAGGGCACCTATTTGATTCCTGGTCAGGGCACATGCTTGTGTTGTGGGTCAGGTTCCAGGTTGGGGTGCTTGTGAAAAGCAACTGATCAGTGTTTCTCTCCCTCTCTTCCTCTCTCTCTAAAAATAAATAAAATCTTTTCAAAAAATCCAAATGATTTAGGCTGTCACTAATTTTGTGTGGTAATTTAGGTAGCTGGGGCGTTGGTTCTTAAATCGCTGCCATGAATTCTCAGGTTGAACCCACGATCAGCACTCTCAACAGCATTGTTATCAGCACACGACGCAGCCAGTAACGGCCACTCCAGGAGCAGCAATAGCAACTGTCAGAGTTCAGATGTGGAATGAAACTTCTTTATCATCCCTGGACTAGATGATCCAATCATTCATTTAACAAATTTATTGATACTTCCTATGAACAAAGGACTTCAATGTCTTTTCTAAACCTATGAATGAAAACCTTCAAAAAGTGGGGTGGCACCTCCAATATTAAACTTCTGGCCTGATGCCAAGACTGTGTCGAGAAGAGCAGAGTATCTTATGGAAAGCGTGCCCTTCTTTTCTCTCCAGGAAAGAGGACATACAAGGTTCTCTTGATCTCTGAGTATCTGGGAATAGTGCTCAAGCATTTCAGACTTCCTAACATAATTATCTTTCCACTGTCCTGTTTACTCCTTTGCTTGCATCACCAAACCTAATACTTTCTGCATCCTACATACACATTAAATATTTGAAGGGGTGAATGAACCTATAAATCAATGAATAAAAGTCATCAGACTATTTTCTCTGATATTTTGGGCCAAAAATATAGTTATGATTAATTGATGGGTACATTTTTACCTGTAGCAAACACTGCTGGCTATGACAGTGTCAGGCATTATTTGTAACATTTGATGTTTAAAAACATATAATATTATTTTCTCTGAAAACAGAAACAGCTCATTAAATAAATGCGTGAATTTCTTGAGCAACAGGATCTTTTAAGCTTATTTTTAGTAGGCTGCAATGCCGTGGGTGTGGAGGAAATGTGAGGTTTCTGTTATCTTAAAAGATACGGACCTTATGATACAGCCCTAGATTGAGAATTAAGTTTTGTAGCTCCCTATTCTTAGAACCTATGAATACATGTGAATAAATCAACTTAATCATCTCTGTTTTGGGTCCCACATTATTGAAAAAAGGATAATTTCTTTCCACTTCATATTTTATCAATGACACTTCTACTTTTCAGGTGCTGCCCAAACATGAAAGACTCTTGACCTCTTGCTGAAGGAAGAGAAAGGGTCAGTTGGCATGGAAAGCTTTCTTTCCTCTGTCTGAAGATGGACTTGACTGCATTTTTCTCTACTCTGTACACTTAAGCCACATGAGTAATTTACCTTGAGTTGAACTGCTGAATTTCAATAAAGATGTGTGTGGGAGTTTGTGCTTGTGCATGTGTGTGCCTGTATGTGTACTTGGGTGTGTGTAGGGCAAGATTTGGTCAAGGTGGGAACTGAGTGCAAAGACATTGGTTAATAAAGTTTCAAGGGGCAAAGAAAGTGCTCAGTGAACATCTGTTTCTGAGTAAGAGCAGCTCGGTTCGTCATAGTGAGTTTCCGGATCCGTTGTGACTTCCTGGGAGCTGCTTGGATTGCAGTTCAGGAAAGGCCAGAGACGTCCACAACGTATTAAGAATTTCTCGGGGGGAAAACTGCTATCTTAGTGCCCAGCATTGTTATTACGCTGGTCTGCCTCCTCCAGCCACAGATTTTGGCTTCAAATTTTAAATCCAGTGGTACAGTTTCTAGAGAGTTTTACTCGCTCTTTTTTGTGTGTGTGTTGATTAATTTTCTTTGAGCAGTAATTTCTTGGTTCTGTATTTTATACTCGTATTCAGCTATTCCTTGGTTGGGGGTGGTACAGTGGCCCCCACCCAGGGTGTATCATCACTGCACACACTCTCTCTCTTACACACGTACACAAACTATGACCATTTTACTGAGAAACAAAACCAGCCACCTGCTATGGCAGTTCTACTTGCCACGGTGAGGACAACTGTTATTTGAGCCATAATCAGTGGAGTCCTGGGCTGGACCAAGTGTCTCTCATGCCCTGTTTACATACTGCTGAGGCCAGCTAAACTCAGTATGACCTTTACAGAGCTAACCGTTCCAGCAAATTTCAATAGGCAGTCATCTTTGTGCGTCTAAATCCAAGCATTAACATAAAAACCTGTTTCAAGCTATCAAATCAAATATACAATTCATTTAAAAGTACTCGTTTGTTTAGGAAAAAGCTGAAGTTCTTTTCATTCAAGAACTCTCTTAAATACATAATATACTTCTCTCTTTTTTTTTTCCAAAAAATCTGTTTCTATTTAGTTCCAAAGGATCTCAGTAAGAAAAAGATTTCAGTGATTTTCATCCTTTGATAAACTTTCTGAAGGAATTTACATGAATTTCACTGGATGTTACACTTCATTATTGGTGTAATAATACTCACATTAACTCACATTAACCTCAGGAAAACCTGCAAGCTCCATCAAGCAGACCACTAATTCAGAACACGTAAACATCTAGACATGCGGTTGTTGTCGAATAAACATTTAAAATAGAGTTGAGTGAACTTTGGGGCTCCTTTTTGGTGGGAATTCAATTCTAAATTAATACTTTAAAAAATAAATGTTCAAGAGATGTCAAATTTGTGGGGTTTGTATTTAATTTTAACTTATACATTTAAAATGTCGTTTTTTGACTTTTTACGTTTAAGCATATGGTCACAATGAGTTCATCGTTGCACTAGAACCTGAGCCCTATATTCTTTCTATACCATTAATCTTCTGATCATAAATTTTCTCAGGCTGAGGGAAATCCATGTTCTTCATAAAACCTCCCTAAAAGTCATAGAAACCTTTCTCTTTGTCACCTGGCTGAGTACTACTTTTTTTTTTGTTCTCAAGGTGTTCCAATACAGAGATAATAGTAATAAATACTTCAGACATTCTATAGATGAGGAAACAGAAATTTCTCATCATGGTCAAAAAACAGAGAACACATTTTCGGGGGCAATGAGCAGGGGTTTCTCATTCTTATCTCTTAAAACATTGCTTTTATTTCCAATTGGGAAAAATCACTAAAATGTGAATAATAAATGAGTGTTTCCAGCTCAGTTTTGATTACAAGGTGTTTTAGCATCCTAACACCTCTGGATATGTAGAAAACATTTTTAAAAATCCTTAATATTGAGAGAAAAACACAAGCTTATTTAACACTCCTTGCCTCATTTATCTTGTCATAGTGGTCCATTTAGCAGCTTTGTAACTCTGTATCCTCAGTCCCCACCCATGGGACAGTAATTAATATACTGGGGCAATTTCTTCCTGATGCCACAGCTTTTGACAGCTGTGAACACTGACTGAGGGCCCATGGTAAGGTTTCCGCAGTGACTTGATTTTCCTGAAGAATGGGAGAAAAATGGGACAAGGAAAGACCATAAAGTAAAAGCTGCATAGTTTTATTGTTGCTTTTTTTCTAATTAGATTCAGATTTTCTAAGGTGCCTGTAAGGAGGTTGCAAGCATTTATACTCAGGACTACAGCAATAACAAAAACACCCCTGGTGGAACAGTGAGAGAGGAAGCCAAATGTTATTCTATTCCCCAAATGAATTGGGTTTTGCCATCAAAGGTTAGGCTGCCCTAACCTTGCTTTGATGAAAGAGGTTGATTATATTAGTTAAATTCTAACCAACAAGTCTTGCTGGGTGAAAGGGGTTCAGAGACATAATTTTTTCAGGTTGTGCTGGGTGCACTGACCTCTCCAAAACACACCCCTTTCCCTGGTCCCTGCCTTGTCAGGAATGAATGAACTCAGCGATACTCTAAGAGGTGGAGGTCATGATATTCTGTGGCCAGCACATTTGAAAAGATATGTGACTATAACTACATCAATGTTTAAACACAAATGCCTAAAAATACGAGAGATAATAACCACAACCTTTTAATTACAGCGCTATGCTCTTCTGTGGGAGAGGGGTGCGTTCTTCACCCTGAGACGCAACGGTGTCACAAACCCACGGCACCATTCAGAGCCATTTTCTAAAAAGAAGCCAGCGTTCTGTGTGTGCACGCTTTCGTCGTCACTTGAGTGTTTTAAAGAACATGTGTTACCATGGGGAGGAATGCATATAAAAACGGGCAATTGATTGGTTCTGAGACATAGCCTATGATAACTTTTCAAGGTTTTCAGCTTTGAAAGTCACCTCTCACACCAACGAATGCCGTATTTATTTGTAAGCACCATGGTGTTGGGGAAAGGAGGCAAAAAGGGCCTTGAATTCAGTCATATCTGGGTTTAAATTCCTGCCACATGTTAGCTGTGTGATTTTTTGCAAAATTATATAATATGCTTGAGCTGTACTTTTATTTATAAAAATAGAAATGCCACGTTTCTTGCAGGACTGTTATAAAAATTCGACCAGATAACATTTGTAGAGCACCTAGCAGTGTGTTTAGGAAGAGTGACCATCAGTGACACTTAGCTTCCTTTCCTTTCTCCACAGAAATTCATAGCTTGATTTGAGCTAATAAAATTGCATAGTGCAGAGAATTATCTCCGTCTTTACCACTGGGCTCACTGGTAGGAGGAGGAAGTGGAATAATTTTTTTATTCTTGAAAATTTACCAGTGGAAAAGGAATGGTTTGTAAGTCTTAACCGTTCAAATTGTTTTTACATGCCGAAAAGCGGGATCCCAAGTCCTCCCATCTCTCCTCTTTTGGTCTCTCTCAAGGTCCAGAGAACTCTTTGCGGAGGTTAAATCCTGCATGAGGGGCCAGGTGTCTTTGTCTTCCACAGCCTTTTGACGAGTGATTTGTGAACCAGGACTGTGCAGTTTTTTATTAAAAATTTTTAGTTGGAAGAGATATCACAACAGAGTGTTTCAAATTTTATGGCACAGGAGAATCACTTGACAAGCCAGATAAACATAGAGACCTGCAGGATCCATCCCCAAGGGCTCTCATCCTGGGGGAACACGTTCCGTGTTCCTGCAATTTTTAAAAACAGGTATCCCAAGTGTCTCTGATTCAGCTGAGCCACACCCACGTGGAGCACCCCTGCCTTATAGGCTATTTAGTTCAAGGTTGCCCTGGTGCAGGATCGTTTATGGCTTCTGGTTCAGAGCACAGCTGCCGGGGGTTGGTTTCAGGTTTTGTAGGAACTATAGCTCATGCAGTTCAGGGGCCTGCTTTCAGAAGACAAACAAACAAACAAAATCTTACTTTTGTAAATTTTGCCAAAGCATATGATCCTGGGAACATACAGCCAGGACTTCTCCCAGGGTTGGGGGTGGGGGGAGCTGTGAATATGAGGGTCCCTGGACATAAACTTCCTTAGCTTCTCAGTACATGCACTTGAGAATAACACATGGCAATCCATCCTTGAATGGTGCCTCTATGAAGGAGCGGAGGAACAGACACCTTACGTAACTTGCTGTGGTCACGTGGCTGTAAGCGGCAGGCAGACCCGGGACTGAAGACCAGAGATCCGGGCACTCTGACTCCAGAGCCACTCTTCCGTTTACCATTACAACATACCGTGTCTTATAGATTCTTCCTGTTTTCGGAAAGTCATCGACAAAGCTTCTCCTTATTTCTATTGTAAGAGCCACAGTTACACTCTTACTGGATGAGATAAAGTGCTGATGACAATAAGTAAAAGATACAATGATTAGTTGGATATTTTTCCATTATTAGTGACTATGAAATTACTCTATTAACATAGATATTTTTACATTTTAAAATCTAAATTTAAAATACACAACTGATTGCTATATAATTGATGAAGACTCTGGGTGATTAAAAGTAAAAGGAGATACAACTCTAACCTCCCAAAGCTTATAATTTAATAAGCCAAGGGTGTGTACAGAGGAGGAGGGTGGGTGAGGTAGCTGTAAACTTACAAGCAGCATGAAGGAGTATATGGAAAGCTTGACTATATTCAGAGAAGAGAGAAAACATAGCCCTAACCTCTGTGAGAGAATAACTGCCTTAAACAAAAACAAAACCAAAGAAAAAACTTACAGACTGCTAATCCTCTCGTCCAATATTCCCTTACAGATCTCTCAGTTTTAACTGCTTGGAACAAGCAGTAAATCAAGTTCTACCTGATGAGATGGAAACAGAAGTGTTACCTGACAATTTCCAGAAAACCTTCCTAAAAGACAGCTGCTGTGGCCCCTTTGTCGCTTTCTCTTCCTCCTTCCCCTTTGTGCGGGCTCGAATGCAGACCACGGGATTTGAGCAGCCTTCATAGTCCCCGAGACACAGCTCACTGAGGCTGACACAGTATCAAGACAGACAGAAGTCCTAGTGACCACTAAGCTGCTACATCGACCCCGGAGCGCTTTTCTCCAGCTTGAGTTCATCAGAGAGGGACAGACCGCTACCTTCTTTACGAAGTGTTTATTTGGGGTTTTGCCTTCTGTATTTGACCTGAATCCTAAATGATAAAAACTGTTATTGAGAATGCTGACATCAACATCATCCATCATCCTGTTAAGAAGGTTCCATTGTAGAAGAGATATAACTGTAACTAACATTATATGACTAAACTTTTTTAAAAAAATGTATTGTTATTATGCATTCAAATAAAATCACCCTCCACAGACTGTCCCTTTGGGAGAACGTAGTATTATTCCAATCATACTGCTGTTAGTCAAATTGGTGTGAGAGCTCTACCTTTGGAACTGTGTCCAGGTGATTTTCATTGACACCTTATTCTAAATTAGGTTACTGTGGAGGACATTTATTGGGTTTTTGTGCGTCTAAATATTTGGTCATCTTTTTTTGGTTTGGGAAATTCTCCACCATACGAGTTTGGGCAACTCCCTCTGCTCACTCTCCAGTCCTCTATCATGCTTTGTTTCCCCCTGCATCCCTCATTACCTCCTGCTCTCCTTTAGAATGGAAGCTCCATTATAGCATGGGGTGGAGGGAGGACTGTATCTAATTGTCTTGCTCAACCCCAGGGCTTACTGCATAATTATGCCTGGTAGATAGCAGGTGTTAAGTAATTATTCTTCTTCAATCAATACATGGTAAAGCAGAGCTCACTTTTCACCATAGATGCTGAAAAGTCTAATATTTTTCACTAGCCTCTGAGCACCTAGAATGTGGGCACATGACCGGCCATCAGCCAGACACCTGGCTCTGCCTCTCAGTGGGGGCTAGTGAGGGGGGCAAGCAGGAGCAGTGCAGCATCCACTCCAGGCGGGTGGGCCCAGCAGCAGCATCCAGTTTCCAGGTACAGCAGTGATCATAGCACCCTTAGGAAGGAATAGCATTATCCAATGTGGACGGGGCAGTGGCATAAGCTGGGTACCCAGGGATCTGTGGGCAGTGTTCTTACTGGACCAGCAGGCATGGGGTATGACTGTCCCTTCTTCCCATGTTTCTGTCCAGGCTCCAACTCTGCTTCTCCGCTTCCCAGGGATGCTGCAAACTTGCCAGTCTCCTTACAATAAATTATTTTTATGTAACTTTATCATAGAGGCTTTCTTTGATGATCCTGCATAAATGGCACGCCCTGCCTGTCTTCATCACCTAAAGCTAGTGAGAGGGCTTGAGGGCTTGCAAGGGGTCTCCTGGAATTTGGGAACCTCATGTCCATCATATATCAAAAAGGTAAAGGTGAAAGCCGGTACTGTTGCTTGAGTTACCCAGAGAGAGGGAGAGAGGGCTGTGGCCTACGTTTGGGACCTACCTGAACAACCAGAAGCAGCATTAAAAAGATGTGTTAAGTGTTTTTCATGGACTAAATGTGGGTCACGAACACAAAAGAGCTGGTGTAGTCACGTTAGGTTCTGTCTATTAGGGCCACCTGGCACATGATGGGACCTCAGCAGAGAGATGCTGAAGATGGGATGGCAAGTCAGAGAAAAATGCGATGCATCACTTGCATCTTGGGAGTTATCGTTTAATGTATTTATTGCTAGGATCTCTTAAGAATCCAAGACAGTCCCCATGAGAGCAAGTTAGACACCTGTCCAACTATGAGAAATCACAGATCTAAAGAATAACAGCTTTCTGGCATTTTCTTTTTTCCACTCCCTCTTACTTTTCCACTCAATCACAGCACTCAGCTCTGAGTGAGTTAGCAAGAATAGGGGTTGGGAAGTGGAAGCGGCAGCAAGGAGAAAACACACACCCTCCTCTCTTCACCCCTCCCCCCAGCCCTCACCCTGCACGTCATCAGCCTGCAGCCAGCCTCAGCAGGGCCCAGGGGAAAGGGCTCAATATTATACCAAATTAAACTGCTCATTATATGGGGCCAGGCATTCTGCATTCTGGATTGAGACTATGTTAATGACTTCAAATGACTGCAGTGTTTCTATTAATAATTGCCTTTTATCACTTACTGTCCAGGTTTGTACTGAGGTTTAAAACAACACTGGGAGGAAAAACAATGTCCTTTGGTGAGCATCCCCTGTCAGTCCTGCCTGTTCAAACCACCAGTTACTTACTTTTAAATATGAGGGAATATTAAGCAAATGATGAGGCAAGTGATATATTCTTCTCATCTTAGTCACTGTTCCCTCTATCTCAGGGATCATTGTTGTCCTTTTGCTTTGATTTCTCCCATCAACTGAAAACATAAAATAAACAGTTTTTTAAACTGAATAATCTTAACTACATTATTAGTGGCTAAAACTGTTGTTCTCTCTCTAGAATAATTACCATCTAAAAGAGATGCCCAGGAAAACAATCTTAATAAAAAGTAATTGCACCAATGTTAGAATTTCTAGCAAGAGAGAAGACATTTTATATATAGCACCTTTCTGACAATGCTCAAAAAATACTATATAAATTTTTTCTAGAATTTTTGTGATTTTAGGAATAATATTTAAGTCTTCAATCTATTGGGAATTTATTCTTGTGTGTGGTATAAGAAGATGGTCTAGTTCATTTTTCTGCACATATCTGTCCAATTTTCCCAACACCATTTACTGAATAAACTATCTTTAGCCCATTGTATGTGCTTGCTTCCTCTGTCGAATATTAAATGACTATAAAGATGTGGGTTTATTTCTGGGCTCTCTATTCTGTCCCATTAATGTGTGTCTGTCTTTATGCCAGTACCATGCTGCTTTGATTACTATGGTCTTATAGTATAGTTTGATACTATGTAGCGTGATTCCTCCAACTTTGTTCCTCTTTCTCAAGATTGCTGTTGCTATGCAGGGCCTTTTGTAGTTCCATATAAATTTTGAAATACTTGTTCTAGTTCTGTGAAATACATCATTAGAATCTTGATAAGAATTGTGTTGAATCTATAGATTGCTTTGGGTAACATGGACATTTTAATGATGTTAGAAGACATCGGCAGTAAAGTTTCAGACACTGTTAGCAATATTTTATCTGATATACCTCCCTAGGCAAGGGAAACAAAAGGAAAAAATAATCAAATGGGACAACATCAAACTAAAAAGTTTTGCACAGCAAAGAAAACCAGCAACAAAATAAAAAGACAACCCATGGAATGGGAGAACATATTCACTGATACATCTGATAAGGGGTTAATATTAAAAATTTATAAAGAACTTACAATATTCAACACCCCAAAAATAAACAATCCAGCCAAAAACAGGCAAAGGACCTGAATAGACACTTCTCCAAAGAGGACATATAGATGACATATAGGCATATGAAAAGATGCTCATCACTAAACCACTCATCTTCAAAGAAATACAAATTAAAATCACAATAAAACATCACTTCACACCAGTTGGAATGGCCATCAACAATAAATCAGCAAACAATGGGTGAGAGCAAGGATGTAGAGGAAAGGGAACTCTTTTAAACTGTTGGCGGGGATGCAGACTGGTGTAGCCACTGCGCAAAGCAGTATGGAGATGCCTCAAAAAATTGGAAATGGATCTGCCTTTTGATCCAGTGATACCATTTCTGGGAACATAGCTGAAGAAACTCAAAACACTAATTTGAAAG
Organism: Desmodus rotundus; assembly: GCF_022682495.2. Lineage (NCBI taxonomy): Eukaryota > Metazoa > Chordata > Mammalia > Chiroptera > Phyllostomidae > Desmodus > Desmodus rotundus. The sequence goes on from NC_071391.1 coordinate 120,639,045, forward strand.
AACATAAGCATCCCTGTGTTCATTGCAGTGTTATTTACAATTGCTAAGTTATAGAAGCAGCCCAAGTGTCCATCAGTAGATGAATGGATAGAACAACTATGGGACATTCACACAGTAGAATACTACTCAGCCATAAAAAGGAAGAAAATCTTACCCTTTGTGACAGCATGGATTGGAGTCCAAATCCATGGGTGGATTTGAACTTGAGAACATTGTGCTAAGTGAAATAAGCCAGTCAGCACAAGACGAATACCATATGATTTCACTTATAAGTGGAATCTAATGGACAAACTGAACTAACAAGCACAATGGAGACAGACTCATAGACGGAGAGCATGATGACAGCTATGGGTGGAGGTTAGGGAGTGGAGGAATCAAGCTAAAAAATATCAGGTCTCATGGACATGGACAACAATGTGGTGATTGTGGGAGGGAGAGGGGTATATGAGGGTTAGGTGGTAATTTAGCAATTACAGAATAAAAAATATTATGGAGAAAATTCCACATATGATATGAGCATATCAGACATTTAGTAGTTGATGAACAATAAATTGATAAATAAGTTGCTCTTATATAAATGGTATAGGTGGTGGATGTAAAGGACGTGCAAACATCTGAGATGTGGAGGAAGTTGGTGAAGAGTGTGAAGCAAATGACTTATAGGAAAAGAGGAAGTGGTGTAGAAAGGAGGAGCAGATGTTAGATCATAGGAGCAAAATCAACCGACTCATGCTTGGAGAGTCAATATGAATTATCAAAAATCGGCCACATCGTAAAATAATTATTTGGAGGGGATAAATATTAAGTAAACTAACAAAACACTGTCTCTGAGAAAAGAGAAAATCTATTTCTTCTAAATGAATGAATAATTCAACCCAATCATTGATTCTTAGAGAAAGAATCAATTGCTCAATAATTATTTATAAAGTCCTGTTAAGTAATCAATACTGTGGAAAATGACATAGACTCTAAAATATGGCTCCCATATCCAATACTTGAAATTTTAATGTTCATGATTGGAAGTCAAACATTTTACATATTTCTCTTAATTGCATTTTTGGTTGTCTCATAGATATCATAATTTTAGAGGTGGAAGGGATATTTCAGAATGTTTCACTAATATTGAGCCCCAATTTTGCTAAATGTAATTCTTCACCTGCTGGGCAAGTATTCTTACTACAAATGTCTTGTTGGATAATTTCTTTATTGGAGAGCAGGTTATATATGATGATGACATAGTATAAATAACATATGACTTCCGTAAACTATATATATATATACACACACACACACATATGTGTGTATATGTGTGTGTATATGTGTGTGTGTGTGTGTATATATATATATATATATATTTAACCTGTCTTGCCATGGTATTACATCCTTTTCTCTTGTCTATATTTATGCATTTTCACTTGTTGGTTTAGAACTGCTATCTTCATTCTATAAGTGCTATAAAATTTAGTGGCTATTTTCTCATAACTCAGGTCCATGTCATTTCCTTAAGAAAACTTTCCCTGATCACCCAGACAAGCTCAGGTCCCCTACTTCATGCCGTCTATTTCTAGAAATACACTTAGCATAAGTGTAATGAGTGCAAATTATTATGAGTATAATTTCTGATTAATGTCTAGCTCTGCACTGTGGTGTAAGGTCATCGAAGGCAGAGAATGTTCACTCTGGTGTTCTTAGAGTCTAGCACAGTACAAAGTGGGTGCACCTAGCACATTACCTGAGCCAGGTGAGGTACTTGATAAATGATTGCATGAATGAAGGAACTTGAAAAATAATAATTAAGAATCGACTTGGTGCTTCCCTTCACTGTGCAAATGATACAAGAGCCATAGTTTGAGTTGGGGCCATTTTTCCTGGCCAACATACTAGTCTTCCTCACCCGAGATTGCCAACTTCCTACTCCAGGACCCTTAAGAATAAATCTCCTTTATTCATTCAATAAGTATTTGTTTTCACCTGTTACATGTGAAGCTAAATTTATCTTCTGAATTTTACATTTTTTTGATTACTTGCAACATACCAGCTAATCAGATAATTCTAAATAATTTGAGATAGAAGTGCCCTTAAAGACTACACAGTCCAAATTCTTTTGTAATAAAACATCCCTTCAGTAACTGATCTGCAAATTAGTTGTCTGACATTCTTTGAACACCTTTAATCAACCTAGAGAAAGTCACTTCTCATTTGTTTGCAAAAATGCCCAACCCTTTGCTACACCTCTCATTATTGCAAAGTTCTTTATGTTCTGAACTTTTCCATCCTATAAAGTCTCCTATGGGTGTTGTTGCAATCTAAACAAAACCCTCAACTTTTGTATGATGGACCTTTCTGTATTGGAAGAAAGCTCTTATGTCTTCTCAAATGTAAACATCTGTGCCTCCTTCACCTGCTTGTCACTGAAATCTTCACAGATGTTTTGCCTACCTGGTCAGTTATAGTTTATTGATGCTTTAGAAATGTGGTGTCTAACGTGAGTACAGTGTTCTCAGATGATTGATTTAATGCTTCGAGCAGCAGAAGTTTTGTGTTCTATGAGCTTCATAAGGATCCCAAGATTCACTATTAACTTACTGGCACTTTGTCCTGACATCACAGGGCATGATAAAAACACAGTTTTCATTAGTTAGACTTTGTCCAATGCCATAAAAAATCGACAGCCCAATAATTAATGGAGGCACAGTTATATTTTATCAATTCATTTCCTTTCACAATTGTCAATGATAATAAATCAATCAACCATTCCTTTGACATGATCTAAGTGTCTGCCTCCCCTTCTCCATGTTGACAGGCTAGAGATATAAAACAACAGAATTGCTTATGCTACAAATTTTTAAACAGTTACCAACGAATTTGTTCAAGGAATGTCTGCCAAGAAAATACACTACAACATAAGAGAAATAACATAGACTGTGGAAGAGAGTAGTGATGTCCTCTACTCCTGTCTGAGTGTCACATATAAATGGTGGAATTTATTTCCGCATAGTCAGGTCTTCGATTATGTCCTCGAAAACATAATTTTGCCATAGACAATAAGATATATCCCTGTTTCTAACTAGTAATTCTCAGACTCCATGATGAGTTATATATATGAACCATTCTGTGTTTGATTTTTTAAAATTGTTACATGTTTGGAAAACACAGATGAAGACATGCCAATGAGTAAAAGTTAGAAAGAATAGTAGAAAATGGGAAAATATGCCGAAAAATATTTTTCCAATTTAAAATATGCTTCACTATATTAATGAGGTCTTCTATTAGTATCATCCTAACCTGTTGTATATAACATTACCTTCAATAAAAGTTGCCTAAATTATTTTTGAGAAGAAGGTGGCATACATAAACTGAGTATTTTTGAAATATCCATTTTATTTTTTCAATTATTCAATCAAACATGTGCTATAGGTAGGAAGTATTCCAGGCTATTGAGTTGCCAGTAGTGAAAAGCACAGACTGTCGGGCTTCCTTGAGGAGGTGGCATTAGAGATGAACTACGTAGAAGGAGAAATCTGTGCTGTTAAACACTGATTCACCACTACTCAGACCTTCTCAGTATCTGACAGGTTTCAGCACTTTAAATCCACACCATACATTTTGCCTTTAGCTTCAGTTATAGAAGAGAGCTGATTGAGAGAAATAGTCCACATTGTTCTATCTTTTTTAAATTCTCCAGTAACAGAATGTCTGGTTTGGATTTCCTTTATAAAACGATGATCTCAGAGCTCTTAATTGCCCTTTATTTTGCTGGAATAAAGCAGCATGTAAATCTTTACCATTCCTGACATTTTGGAGATCATTGGATATATCAACATAATAGAGAGAGGAAAAAAATTTATTCCTACTCTTCTGCTCAAAACAGAGAACCAGAAGTTCAGCTGAGGAACTTCCTTAAAAATAAGCCAAACTGCCAACTCTCACTACCTTAGTGTTTACTCTGACTCCAAGGAGAGAGGAACCGGAGTGCAAGAAGCCCACGGCAGCGCCTGCTGACTTAGACTGGTTTTCCCAGCGCAGCCGAAGACGCAGAGCCGGGTTGCGTAAGTGAGAAAGCTTAATGGTCAGCCACGGCCGAAACAGACACTGTGCTTAAGTCCTTTTTCATGCTCCAGTAAGTAAATTGTCAATGGGGGCGGATAACACCATCTTAAGCTCTGATACTACTTCATGGAAAAGCAATACAGCCAGTCCCAGGGAAGGAGGATTTCAAAATAATAATAAGGGAGGTTAAAAAGTTCAAAGCCAGCTGACTGCATATCTGGCTTTGAGTTTAGCATTAACTTTCAGATCAGCATGAGTATTTGAATAAAAGTTTAACTTTTTAGGAGCAAGAGCTATTAAAGAGTAAATAGACAGAAAACTAAAGGTCTTTGTACACGTGCGATTTAGCACAGGGTTAGCAAGGCTAGCCTTTGCTGTCACCACAAGGGGGACACCTCCGGTGGACAGAAATAGACTGAAAGAAAGGGAAGCTTTTCTCCTCCCTATTCCTCTTCTCTGCTCTCCCTCAAGATCACTGAGAAAGTTAGTGGAAGACTATAAATGCCAGGGAATTGCCACGAGACAGAACTGAAGAGATCCGAATCCATCAAAATGCTCTTAGGGTTGACTCTTGCCATCTCATTTCACAGGATGCGAACGTGCAGGCAAATTCTCTTGAAACACAATTCTTAAGGTTTGGGGGTTGTATTTTGAAAGCCTGTTCAGCACATGGAAGGAATGAACATGTTCCCTTTTAACTGTTAAAAGGGAAGTCTCATATGACAGTGTGCTTTTGAACAAAACCAACTGTTTTTTTTTTTTTTTAAATTAAGTAACCAAAGGTTGGGGGTTGGGGGTTGGGGAGGAGGAACAGAAAATCAAACATTTTTGCACTTAAACCATTAATCTCCTCATACCTATTTTTTTTTCCTCCCACCCAAATCATCTTCACTTTTCAAAGTTACTTAAGTTTATGAGAGTTCTTCTTGTGTCATTTTAGTATTATGTAGAGTAATTTGATTTCTTCACCTGGCTGAGATTTTTCAGGGTTGTGCTCATGTCTTAGAATTCTTATTATGTCCATAGGGGGTCCGGTCATGGTAACATAACAGAGGGTGGATGGAGGATATACACCGCGCTAGGACCGAGCCATCCATCTGCACGAGGTAGACAGCAACGCCATATGGGGCTCTGGTTCCGTGACAGTGGAGAGAATATTGGGCTTGGAAGTAGAAGGCTGCCAGAATCCCCCAAGATAATCATAATCGTAGTAACAGTAACACTCTGATGATAATAACTGTCATTGACTGAGGGCTTACTCTGTGTCAGGCATCGCGTTAAGTGCTTTGCAAACACATGTAACTGTTGCATCAACCTCCTAGGTTATTGGAATCCTGTTTTACAGAGAGGACATGGAGCTTAGGGAACTAAGCAAACCTGTCGAAGGTAACATGTTCCTAGTAATTTATAAGAAAAACAGAATTAGAAATCAGGTCTGTCGGTTCAGTTTCACCATCTGTAAAACAAGGGAATGATTTGCCTCAAATTTTGCTCGGCTTAACCAGGACCATAGGAGTCTTCTAAACCAAAAATAAATAAACATGTAAAAGTGTCTCCTGTGGTCAACGTGACTATCGATCAGGAGCTGAGTGGGAAGTGGATCCTAATAAGTATGAGGCAGAGGAAACAGGAGGATCTTTTCTTCCCAAGGTCACAGTTCCACACCTTTTCTCCCACCCACAAATCTCCCCTCACTTTTCTGACATTCTGCATTTTTCCTCTAAGAGGGCAGAGCAGCTTTTTCCTCTCTGCTGGTAGGAGGACGGCGGTATACTTCTGGAAGGGGAAGTGGGGTGAAGATTCAGTTTCACTTTGGGATTAGAACACTTTGCTAGGTGAGGGAGAGAGGACAGAGGAAAGTTTGAGGGTGGAAGGACAGACAGACTCAGTCTTCTCCTTTGAGACCAACGCAGAACTTAACTCTCAGACTTTGGCTCCAGCAAGAATCATTGAATGCTTCCTAACAGCCTTTGGTGGCATTCGTCCTTGAGCAGGGAAAGAATCAGAATGTTTGTTGGTGGACTTCTCCCACGGGAGCAACCCCAAAACTTTAGCCAATAAACACTTCTCTAGGTCCCCAAGGAGCCAATATAGTAGCACCTTATTGCAAAGTCAGTTTTCAGATTTTACAGCCCAATGTGAAGTGAGGGGTCTTACTTTCACATGATGATGCACTTCTTTTTTTCAAAAAAATCTATCTATCTATCTATCTATCTATCTATCTATCTATCTATCTATCTATCATCTATCTATCTATCTATTAACTATCATGGTAAAATACACTTAACATAAAACTTCCTATCCTATCATTTTCAACTTGCAGTAACATGGATGAAACTGGAGGACTTTGTGCTAAGTGAAATAAGCCAGACACAGAAAAATAAATATTGCATAATCTCAATTACACGTGGAATCTAAAAAGCTAAAAACAAACAAACAAACAAAACAATGTCCACCCCCCCATCCCCCAAAAAACCTCATAGAAAAAGAGATCAGACTTGGTTTTCAGAGGCAGAGGGCGGAGGAAGGGGGAACTGGAGGAAGTCGGTCAAAGGTACCCACTCTTGGTTATAGGATAAATCAGTACTGGGGGTGTAATGTTTGATGTGGTGACTGCAGTTAATGCTGTGGGACACAGACGTTGTTAAGAGAGTAAATCTGAAGAGCTCTCATCACTAGGAGAAAAAAGTTCTCCTTTTTTCTTTTCTTTTTATTGTATCAATATATGAAATAATGGATGTTAGCTGAATCCACTGTGGTAATCATTTCACAATATATGTAAATGAAACCATTATACTGTATACCTTAAGCTTATACCACGAAATGTGCAGATTATTTCTTAATAAAACAGGAAAAAATAAACCCCACTGAATTCATTGTAACACAGAGTACAGTGGTGATTACCAGAGGGTAGGGAAAAGAATGGATTAAAAAACAGGAAAAGAAAAGGAAGTGAAAAGAACTAAAAAGTGGTTGCCAAGGGCTGAGGGAAGCGTGACATTTCGAACATTTTACACCGTGCCATTAAATCTGTGTGAAAAACAAACACAAAAAATATTCTTCCCCTTGCCTTTCAAGACACATTCATAAAAACTTTGATGACATTAAATATGTATAAGTTTCTCTTCCAGCGAAAAGCCGGTGAAATTGTGTGGGTACTTTACTCACATCCAGGGACAATATGCATCATTTAAACGCCATCCATCACTGGGGCTGTGCACTCACATATTCATGAGAGCAGATGCAACGTGCTGGACTTCACAACGTGCGGCTCATCGACAA